>NC_084639.1:10652122-10797122 GCF_033978795.1 Nerophis ophidion | reverse complement strand
TTTAGCATCGCTGCGAATGTGACAGATTTACAGCTGTATTTCTATAACAACAGTAATATTACAATTTATATCCTATAGCCGAACCTTTCTCCTGAAGATATAGTGTCTAAAGCAGGAGTCACCAACCTTTTTGAAACCAAGAGCTACTTCTTGGGTGCTGATTAATGCGAAGGGCTACCAGTTTGATACACACTTAAATAAATTGCCAGAAATAGCCAATTTGCTCAATTTACCTTTAACTCTGTTATTAATAATAATTAATGATATTTATCTTTGTGGAAATACTGATCATCTTAATGATTTCTCACAATAAATATATATAGAAACAGTTAAATATTAAAAAAAAAAATTTCCGTCCGTCATTCCGTCATACGTTTTTTTTCCTTTTTCGGAAGGTTTTTTGTAGAGAATAAATTATGAAAAAAAACACTTAATTGAAAGGTTTAAAAGAGGAGAAAACACAAAAAAAAAGGAAAGTACAATTTTGAAACATAGTTTTATCTTCAATTTTGACTCTTTAAAATTCAAAATTCAAACGAAAAAAAAAAGAAAAAAACTAGCTAATTCGAATCTTTTTGAAAAAAAAAAAATTAGGAAACATTAGTAATTTTTCCTGATTCAGATTATTTTTAAAATTTTGATGACATGTTTTAAATAGGTTAAAATCCAATCGGCACGTTGTTAGAATATATAACAAATTGTAACAAGCTATATTTCTAACAAAGACAAATCATTATTTCTTCTAGATTTTCCAGAACAAAATTTTTTAAAGAAATTCAAAAGACTTTGAAATAAGATTTAAATTTGATTCTACAGGTTTTCTAGATTTGCCAGAATAATTTTTTTTGAATTTTAATCATAAAAAGTTTGAAGAAATATTTCACAAATATTGTTCGTCGAAAAAACAGGAGCTAAAATGAAGAATTAAATTAAAATATATTTTTTAATCTTTACAATAAAAAATTAAAAAAATACTTGAACATTGATTTAAATTGTCAGGAAAGAAGAGGAAGGAATACCCTGCCTTCCGCCCGATTGTAGCTGGGATAGGCGCCAGCGCCCCCCGTGACCCCGAAAGGGAATAAGCGGTAGAAAATGGATGGATGGATGGAATTTAAAAGGTAAGAAATGTATATGTTTAAAAATCCTAAAATGATTTTTACGGTTGTATTTTTTTCTCTAAAATTGTCTTCCTGAAAGTTATAAAAAATAAATGAATTTATTTAAAGAAGTTAAGACCAAGTGTTTAAAATATTTTCTTGGATTTTTAAATTCTGTTCGAGTTTTGTCTCTCTTAGAATTAAAAATGTCGAGCAAAGCGAGATCAGCTTGCTAATAAATAAATACAATTTAAAAAATAGAGGCAGCTCACTGGTAAGTGCTGCTATTTGAGCTATTTTTAGAACAGGCCAGCGGGCGACTCATCTGGTCCTTACGGGCTACCTGGTTTCCGCGGGCACCACGTTGGTGACACCTTGTCTAAAGAGTTCCAGTGTTATCATAGTTTTTGCCTATTTATTATTTTTTTTACATTTTCAATTATTGCCAAAGCATCATTTGAATGCGCTTCACTATGGTAGGAGACTTTGAACATTTTTCTTTCGTCTTGGATCTATCAAACATTTTTTTTTACTTTGAACTTTGGATTTTATCTGGAATTTAAACAAATGTTTATTGAACATATTGGATTAAACTGAATTGTAGTCGTCCATGTCGTCTGTGTTTATTGGCATGCAGGATTATTTGTAGTAAATACAATACTTTACAAGCAGCACGGTGGCACAGGGGTTAGTGCATGTGCCTCGTAATACGAAGATCCTGAGTTGTCCTTAGTTCAATCCCGAGCTCAGGATCTTTCTGTGATGCCGTAGTGTGTGAATGTTGTCTGTCTATCTGTATTGGCCCTGTGATGAGGTGGCGACTTGTCCAGGGTGTACCCCGCCTTCCGCTCGATTGCAGCTGAGATAGGCTCCAGCGACCCCAAAAGGGACAAGCGGTAGAAAATGAATGGATGGACAATACTTTACATACTTTACACTCACATTTCCTAAGATGTAACTATAAACATACCAAACAGCATTTTTATTGTAGATTTCTGTTATGCGCACGTTTGACTAAAATACAGTAAACTCTCGTTGATCGCTTAATTGGTTCCGGACATGGCAGTGGTATGTTAATTTTCGCAAAGTGGGGATTATTTATTATAAATTTAATGTTTTCTTGACTGTAGCATAACAAATCTGTTTACGACATTCTAATAGTGTTGTCCCGATACCAATATTTTGGTACCGGTACCAAAATGTATTTTGATACTTTTTGATACTTTTCTAAATCACGGGAACCGCAATAAAATGGTATTATTGGCTTTATCTTAACAAAAAATATTAGTATACATTAAACAAATGTTTCTTAATGCAAGTTTGTCCTTAAATAAAATAGTTAACATACAAGAAAACTTGTCTTTTATTAGTAAGTAAACATACAAAGGCTCCTAATTTAGCTGCTGACATATGCAGTAACATATTGTGTCATTTATCTACCTATTATTTTGTCAATATTCTTAAGGACAAGCAGTAGAAAATTGATTATTAATCTACTTGTTCATTTACTATCAATATCTGCTTACTTTCTCTTTTAACATGTTTTACATACACTTCTGTTAAAATGTCATAATCACTTATGCGTCTGTTGTTTGATACTTTATTTTAGTTTTGGATGATACCACAATTTTTGGTATCAATCCGATGCCAAGTAGTTACAGGATCATACATTGGTCATATATTGGTCATTGGTCATATACCATGAATTGAATAACGTGGACCGCGACTTAAACAAGTTGAAAAATGTATTCGGGTGTTACCATTTAGTGGCCAATTGTATGTACTGTACTGTCCAATCTACTAATAAAAGTTTCAATCAATCAATATTCAAAGTCCTCATGTGTCCAGGGACATATTTACTGAGTTTATAAACATAATATCAACCAATCAATAAATCAAAGTTTATTTATATAGCCCTATATCACGAGCGTCTCAAAGGGCTGCACAAGCCACAGAGATTTTTAAAAAGCAAAGTGCGGCCAAACATTCCTTTCTCCTTCATGCTGAAACATTTGCGACATCTAAAGCTTGCTAACATTAGCTCCGCATCAGACCAGGAGTAACCATGGTAACATGCCAAACTTTTAGTAGACGTGCGCTTTTTGTCACTCATTCGTTCACTCTTCATCTGTTTCACCGTTACAAGCTACGGAATTTGCCCATTAATCATTTCCCCCAACAGCTTTTCATATTTTCATGATTGTGCGCGGACATAATTTAAATCGGAATCAAAAATCGGTTAATTGTCTAGCCCAGGGGTGTCAAATGTACGGCCCCAGGGCCAGATCCGGCCCGCGAGATGAGTTTGCTAAGTATAAAAACTAACCCAAAATGTTTGAATGAAAGAAACAACTGTTCTAAATTTGTCCACTGGATGTCGCAATAGCAATCATTTGTATCTTTGTAGATAACGCAACTGTTATGATCCGATGTGCGGATCATATTCTGTTTGGGTTTTTCGGGTCACTTGTGTTTTTTTGTTAGTCTTGGACTCGGTTTAGTTCCTGTTTATGCACCTCTGAGTTTGTTACCATAGCTACTTATTACTTTCACCTACCGCTTGTGCTCCTACGCACACCTGTTTGTCATCACTGACATTATTATTTAAGCCTGCCTTTGCTGTTTGGTCGGTCTGGCTTCTTTATTTTTGCATCACGCGACTGCCACGCAAGTTTATTCTTGTCTTCTAGCCCCTGCTAAGTACCACGTTATGTGCTAAGTGTCAGCCTTAGCTTTCCGTGCGCTCGGCACCTCATCCATTCGGTTTGTTTTCTGTTTTTTGTACCAGTATTGTTATTTTGTTATTAAATCAAGCTGCAATATAGATTTTAAAAAAACGAAAGATTTTGTGATGCCAAAAAATATCGATGTAATGGTAGTAGTATCGACTAGATACGCTCCTGTACTTGGCATCATTACAGTGAGTGTTAAAGGCCTACTGAAATTTTTTCTTATTCAAACGGGGATAGCAGGTCCATTCTATGTGTCATACTTGATCATTTTGCGATATTGCCATATTTTTGCTGAAAGGATTTAGTAGAGATCATCGATGATAAAATTTGCAACTTTTGGTCGCTAATAAAAAAAGTCTTGCCTTTACCGAAAGTAGCAGACAATGTGCGCGTGACGTCACGGGTTGTAGGGCTCCTCACATCCTCACATTGTTTATAATCATAACCAGCAATAGCTAGAGCTATTCGGACCGAGAAAGCGACAATTTCCCCATTAATTTGAGTGAGGATGAAAGATTCGTGGATGAGGACGTTTAGGGTGAAGGACTAGAAAAAAAAAGAAAAGGCGACGGCTCCAGGCGACGTTTCAGATGTAATTAGACACATTTGCTAGGATAATTCTGGAAGATCCCTTATTTGCTTATTGTTTTTGTAGTGCTTTAGTGAGATTGTAAAGTCATACCTGAAAGTCGGATGGCTGCGGTGAACGTCAGTGTCTTTGAGAGAAGCCGAGGAGCCAAGATCACAGCTGCCTTTTTGAGCTGCAGGAGGAGGTCCCATAATCCACCGAAGTCTCCGGTAAGAGCCGATTTAATATCACAATTTTCCCATCCAAAAACTTGCTCATGTTCGCTTGACCGCTCTGTGTTAAAGCTTCACAACAAACAAAGAAGCACCGGCTGTGTCTCGGTGCTAAAGACAGCTGCAATCCACCGGTTTCCACCAACAGCATTCTTCTTTGACGTCTCCATTGTTAATTGAACAAATTGCAAAAGATTCAGCAACACAGATGTCCAAATTACTGTGTAATTATGCGATGAAAAGACTGGTGCTGGGCTAATATGTCTGCTACAACCCGAGACGTCACAAACACGCGTATCATTCCGCAACGTTTTTAACAGGAAACTCCGCGGGAAATTTAAAATTGTAATTTAGTAAACTAAAAAGGCCGTATTGGCATGTGTTGCAATGTTAATATTTCATCATTGATATATAAACTATCAGACTGCGTGGTCGGTAGTAGTGGGTTTCAGTAGGCCTTTAAGTGTAGATCCACCAATGGCGTTTGTTTACATTGCGGCGGTATAGTACCAAATATGATTCATTAGTATCACAGTTTTATACTAAAACCGGTACACCGTACAACCCTACTTTCTAAATATGTTTTTTAAAATCAAGAAAGCGCTCCAGTCATGAAATAACCCCAACATAGTCACCTTCACACACTGCAAACTTCGAACCGGCGGACAATGGACTTACATTACTATTCACACTAGGCTCCAGTCGGTTCCTGGCATTTTACACGAGCAATATTAATGACCGAAATGGGGCCATAAACAAAATCTGACAATGACGCAATATTTAGAGATTAAAAAAGCTCTTATTCAGACACTTAAAATGCAGCCCGGTGTGTCCATTGTGTCAAAAGGTTGATACAAATCCTCCGTATGAATTTTACCACTGCTTGAGCAAAACTGCTTGGTAATAAAATACTGTCATGTTTTCCTTCCACTACACCAGGGGTCGGCAACCCAAAATGTTGAAAGAGCCATATTGGACCAAAAATACAAAAACAAACATGTCTGGAGCTGCAAAAAATTAAAAGCCATATTACATGCAGATAGTGTGTCATGAGATATAAATTGAATTATGAGGACTTAAAAGAAACTAAATGAGCTCAAATATAGCTACAAATGAGGCATAATGATGCAATATGTACATACAGCTAGCCTAAATAGCATGTTAGCATCGACTAGCTTACAGTCATGCAGTGACCAAATATGTCTGATTAGCACTCGACACAAGTCAATAACATCAACAAAACTCAGCTTTGTGCAATATGCACAACGTTATAACTTTGGTGGACAAAATGAGACAGAAAAAGAAGTGGCATAAATCACGTCTTAGAAAGTCGGAGAAAGTTATACATGTAAACAAGGGGTCACCGACCTTTTTGAAACCAAGAGCTACTTCTTGGGTACTGATTAATGCCAAGGGCTACCAGTTTGATACACACTTAAATAAATTGCCAGAAATAGCCAATTTGCTCAATTTACCTTTAATAAATAAATCTATATATATAAAAAAATGGGTATTTCTGTCTGTCATTCCGTTGTATATTTTTTTTCCTTTTCCTTTTTTTTTGTAGAGAATAAATGATGAAAAAACACTTATATGAAGGGTTTAAAAGAGGAGAAAACACGAAAAAAAAATGAAAATACCATTTTTAAACATAGTTTATCTTCAATTTTAACTCTTTAAAATTCAAAATTCAACTGAAAAAAAGAAGACAAAAACTAGCTAATTTGAATCTTTTGGAAAAAAATAAAAAAATTATTTATGGAACATCATTAGTAATTTTTCCTGATTAAGATTAATTTTAGAATTTTGATGACATGTTTTAAATAGGTTAAAATCCAATCTGCACTTTGTTAGAATATATAACAAATTGGACCAAGCTATATTTCTAACTAAGACAAATCATTATTTCTTCTAGATTTTCCAGAACAAAAATTTTAAAAGAAATTCAAAAGACTTTGAAATAAGATTTAAATTTGATTTTACGGATTTTCTAGATTTGCCAGAATATTTGTTTTTTATTTTAATCATTATACGTTTGAAGAAATATTTCAGAAATATTCTTTGTCGAAAAAACAGAAGCTAAAATGAAGAATTAAATTGAAATGTTTTTATTATTCTTTACAATAAAAAAAATAAATGTACTTGAACATTGATTTAAATTGTCAGGAAAGAAGAGGAAAGAATTTAAAGGTAAAAAGGTATATGTGTCTAAAAATCCTACAGTCATTTTTAAATTTGTATTTTTCTCTAAAGTTGTCTTTCTGAAAGTTATAAGAAGCAAAGTAATAAAAATAAATGAATTTATTTAAACAAGTGAAGACCAAGTCTTTAAAGTATTTTCATGGATTTTCAAATTTTATTTGAGTTTTGTCTCTCTTAGAAATAAAAATGTCGAGCAAAGCGAGACCAGCTAGCTGGTAAATAAATAAAATTTAAAAAATAGAAGCAGCTCACTGGTAAGTGCTGCTATTTAAGCTATTTTTAGAACAGGCCAGCGGGCTACCTGGTGCCCGCAGGCACCGCGTTGGTGACCCCTACTGTACAAGGTCTGCTATCATTAGGATGCCGACTGCTCGACAGCGTCTTTTCTTGTCGTCCTTGCCAGTTTCATGTCCTAAATGGCTATCAAAGTGTACCAACTTGTCGGATTATATTCTCAGCCTTGTAATTTTCGGGTGAGATGCATGATTTATGATCTAAAATAAACATACAGGGAGCAAGGAAGCGAGGAAGCAGCAGACCACTGGATGATGTAAACATAGCAACATAAACTGGTGATCACGGCGCCGCTATTATTAGTTTGTCTGCGTTGGCATTTAAAATAATAATATCACTAATACTTGGTTAATATTTAAGTCACCTATTGTAAATGGAGTATTGTTGGTGCTTTTTATATGGTTATTTATTGGGTTTTATGGGTGGAATAGTGAATCGGCTCTAAGCAGAGTTTTATTTACAAAACACAAAAGCAGTGAAATTGGCACATTGTGTAAATGGTAAATAAAAACAGAATACAATGATTTATTAATCCTTTTCAACTTATATTCAGTTGAATAGACTGCAAATGTATTTAATGTGCAAACTGGAAAACGGTATTTGTTTGCAAATATTAGCTCATTTGGAATTTGATGCCTGCAAAATGTTTCAAAAAGCCGGCACAAGTAGCAAAAAAGACTGAGAAAGTTGAGGAATGCTCATCAAACACTTATTTGGAACATCCTGCAGGCGAACAGGTGGGTGCCATGATTGGGTATAAAAATAAAAGCAGTTTCCATGAAATGCTTGGTCATTCACAAACAAGGATAGAGCAAATAAATGCATGAGCAAATTGTTTAAGAACAACATTTCTCAACCAGCTATTGCAAGCAATTTAGGGATTTCACCATCCACGGTCCGTAATATCATCAAAAGTTTCAGAGAATCTAGAGAAATTACTTCACGTAAGCGGCTTCGATCCCTCAGGCGGTACTGCATCAAAAACCGACATCAGTGTGTAAAGGATATCACCACTTGGATTTAGGAACACTTCAGAAACCCACTGTCAGTAAGTAGAGTTGGTCGCTACATCTGTAAGTACAGGTTAAAACTCTACTATGCAAAGCGAAAGCCATTTATCAACAACACCCAGTTGGGCCTGAGCTCATCTAAGATGGACTGATGCAAAGTGGAAAAGTGTTCTGTGGTCTGATGAGTCCACATTTCTAATTGTTTTTGGAAACTTCGGACGTTGTATCCTATGGAACAAAGAGGAAAAGAACCATCCGGATTGTTCTAGGTGCAAAGTTGAAAAGCCAGCATCTGTGATGGTATGGGGGTGCATTAGTGCCCAAAGCATGGGTCACTTACACATCTGTGAAGGCACCATTAATGCTGAAAGGTACGTACAGGTTTTGGAGCAACGTACGTTGCCATCCAAAGAATGTTATCATGGACGCCCCTGCTTATTTCGCAAGTCAATGCCAAGCCATGTGTTTCAACAGTGTGGCTTCATAGTAAAAGAGTGCGGGTACTAGGCTGGCCTGCCTGTAGTCCAGACCTGTCTCCCATTGAAAATGTGTGGCGCAATATGAAGCCTAAAATACCACAACAGAGACCCCGGACTGTTGAACAACTTAAGCTGTACATCAAGCAAGAATGGGAAGGAATTGTACTTGAAAAGCTTGAACAAAATTGCTCTCCTCAGTTCCCACACGCTTACTGAGTGTTGTTAAAAGGAAAGGTCATGTAACACAGTGGTAAAAATGCCCCTGTGCCAACTTTTTTGCAATGATTATTTGCAAATAAAATAATTTTCCCAGTTGGAACATTAAATATCTTGTCTTTGCAGTCTAGTCAATTGAATATAGGTTGAAAAGAATTTGCAAATCATTATTTTTAGTTTTTATTTGCCATTTACGCAACATGCCAACTTCACTGTTTTTGTAATATGTAAAAAACATTTTGCAAGAAGCATTTTTTTGCATCTGCAACCATCGCAACATTGCAGTCCATCGTCAGCGTGCAAAAAATTGTTTTTGTATTCTAGATTGCGAAAAAGTTTGCTTCTTGTTCCGCGACGCAAAACAACACATGCTGGAGAGCATGCGAACATGAACGTGACGGGAAATGAGTGTTTCCATGGCCACGGCCGGCAGTAGGCACAAAAACCTGATCGAAATAAGGCCGTCTGCGCCACTTTAGCGCTCGTTATGCAGTCTTAGTCGATCACACGCAACATGCCTTGCTGTTTGTGCTTTATAATGTGTTCATATATGTGTAGCGGTCCAAATATATTCGTGGCGGCCCGCCACAAATAAAATACACTTGCTCTTTAAATCCTTTCTGGCCACTGACTTACAGGAGTTGCTTTCTGTTGGCTACTCATCTAAAGCGAGCCAACGAGGTCAAGTCTGTCGGCCATCGGGGACAAACGCTCCGTCCGACATACTTCAGTCCGTCTTTGCTTGATCCTCGCTTTTTAATTAATCTAATTGAACTTTAATGATCGTGAATGTGTGCTCCACAGCAAGAGAGGGCAAACACGGATTTTAATGAGTCTCGGCTACATTGATGTCTGCATAAAAGTTAATTTTTTTAATGGCACTCGTCATTGTTCCCGCCTCAAACGTTATCCATGAGCACACTACTACTTTTGCCACTCAACAGACAAGTTAGTGAAGTGAGTGAATTCAATTTATATAGCGCGTTTCTCTAGTGACTCAAAGCGCTTTACGTAATAAAACCCAATATCTAAGTGTGGGTGGCACTGGGAGTAGGTGGTTAAAGTGGCTTGCCCAAGGACACAACGGCAGTGACTAGGATGGCGGAAGCGGGAATCGAACCTGCAACCCTCAAGTTGCTGACACGGCCACTCTACCAACCTGTTTTATATTTGAGTGAATACAGGCTACATAAATAGCAAATTATGGATATATTCTGTGTTAGGGGTGCTGGAAAAAAGTTGACATATTTTAGCCATGTGGCACTTTAGCATCCATCCCATCACAGATGTAATAATAATTTTAGTAATTTGCAAATCCTTTTCAACTTATTTTCAATTGAATAGACTGCAAAGACAAGATATTTAATGTTCAAAGTCAGCAACTACATTTTTTCTGCAAATAATCATTAACTTAGAATTTAATGGCAGCAACACGTTGCAAAAAAGTTGGCACAGGGGCATTTTTACCACTGCGTTACATGGCCTTTCCTTTTAACAACACTCAGTAAATGTTTGGGAACTGAGGAGACCATTTTTTGAAGAAATACAGAAGGAATTCTTCCCATTCTTGCTTGATGTACAACTTAAGTTGTTCAACAGTCCGGGGTCTCCGTTGTGGTATTTTAGGCTTCATATTACGCCACACATTTTCAATGGGAGACAGGTCTGGACTACAGGCAGGCCAGTCTAGTACCTGCAATCTTTTACTATAAAGCCACGCTGTTGTCACTCGTGGCTCGGCATTGACTTGCTGCGATAAGCAGGGGTGTCCATGAAAACGTTGCTTGGATGGAAAATTATTTTGTTCCAAAACCTGTATGTACCTTGCAGCGTTAATGGTGTCTTCATAGATGTGTAAGTTACCCATGCCTTGGGCATTAGTACACCCCCATACCATCACAGATGCTGGCTTTTGAACTTTGCACCTAGAACAATCCGGATGGTTCTTTTACTCTTTGTTCCAGAGGACACGACGTCCACAGTTTCCAAAAACAATTTGAAATGTGGACTCATTAGACCACAGAACACGTTTCCACTTTGCATCAGTCCATCTTAGATGAGCTTGGGCCCAGCCAAGCCGGCGTTTCTGGGTGTTGTTGATAAATGGCTTGAGATTTGCATAGTAGTTTTAACTTACACTTAGAGACCAACTATAGTGACTGACAGTGGTTTTCTGAAGTGTTTCTGAGCCCATGTGGTGATATCCTTTACACACTGTCGCTTTTTGGTGCAGTACCGCCTGAGGGCTCCAACGTCCATAATATCATCACTTACGTGCAGTGATTTCTCCAGATTCCCTGAATCCTATGACGATAATACGGACTGTGAATTACCATGAATTGACTAACATGGACCCCGACTTAAACAAGTTGAAAAACGTATTCGGGTGTTACCATTTAGTGGTCAATTGTATGGACTATGTACTGAACTATACAATCTACTAATAAAAGTTTCAACCGTAGATGGTGAAATCCCTAAATTCCTTGCAATAGCTCGTTGAGAAATGTTGTTCTTAAACTGTCCTAATAAGTGTTTGATGAGCATTCCTCAACTTTCTCAGTCCTTTTTGCCACCTGTGCCTGCTTTTTGAAACATGTTGCAGGCTTCAAATTCCAAATGAGCTAATATTTGCAAAAAAATACCGGTTTTCCTGTTTCAACGTTAAATATCTTGTATTTGCAGTCTATTTAATTGCATATAAGTTGAAAAGGATTTCCAAATCGTTGTATTCTGTTTTTATCCACCATTTACACAACGTATCAACTTTTGTAGATTTTATATGTATCCCATTTTCCATTAGAACGACACATCTCAAAATGCTGTCCCGATATCCTTTTTTGAAGTCAGTAGTGCGTTGCCGCTAAATAGCTCGCGTGTGTCTTCATGCGGAATAAACAAACCGCTGTTTGACTTCCGTGCATTAAAAGTAAAAATGTGTTGATGGGGGGGGGGGCTTCGAGTTTTTTATTTTTTTTCCAAGGGAAACACAAGAACGTTTTTATCACAAGTGCACAAACATGCAAGCATGCATAGTCGTGACTCGTAATGGGGTGACACACACACACACACACACACACTCACACACACACACACAAAGCACTGACACAACTGCCTGCACGTGTTCCTCTCCACAAATGAAGCGCTGCTGTAATTAATAAAGTCATCCCCGAGGGTGGAGACATTAATTATTTCCACTGGAATGGAGTCCAAATCTTAAGGAGAGATGTTGCTTAACGGAGTGAACGCTCCCCAACGTTACATTTCAGGGGAGAGCACATTTAAATAACACATTTTTACTCGTGCGGTCACCAGAGGTGGGTAGTAATGCGCTACATTTACTCCATTACTTGAGTAACTTTTGGGATAAATTGTACTTCTAAGAGTAGTTTTAATGCAACATACTTTTACTTGACTATATTTATAGAGAAGAAACGCTACTTTTACACCGCTCCATTTATCTACATTCAGCTCGCTACTGATTTTTATCGATCTGTTAATGCACACTTAGGTTTGTTTTGGTTTGTCAAAGAGACCTTCAAAGTAGGATCTATCACATGCCTGCGTTTCACCAATCAAATGCAGTCACTGGTGGCGTTTGACCCAGTTTCACCAATCAAATGCAGTCATTGGTGACGTTTGACTCCGTTTCACCAATCAAATGCAGTCACTGGTGACGTTTGACTCAGTTTCACCAATCAAATGTAGTCACTGGTGAGGTTTGACTCCGTTTCACCAATCAATTGCAGTCACTGGTGACATTTGACTCCGTTTCACCAATCCAATGCAGTCACCAGTGATGTTTGACTCCCAATTCACCAATCAAATGCAGTCACTGGTGATGTTTGACTCCCTTTCACCATTCAAACGCAGGCACTGTAGACGTTTGACTCCGTTTAACCGTTCAAATGCAGTCATTGGTGACATTTGACTCAGTTTCACCAATCAAATGCAGTCACTGGTGACGTTTGACTCCGTTTCACCAATCCAATGCAGTCACTGGTGACGTTTGATTCCGTTTCACCAATCAAATGCAGTCACTGGTGACGTTTGACTCCGTTTTACCAATCCAATGCAGTCACTGGTGACGTTTGATTCCGTTTCCCCAATCAAATGCAGTCACTGGTGACGTTTGACTCCGTTTTACCAATCCAATGCAGTCACTGGTGACGTTTGATTCCGTTTCACCAATCAAATGCAGTCACTGGTGACGTTTGACTCCGTTTAACCATTCAAATGCAGTCATTGGTGACATTTGACTCAGTTTCACCAATCAAATGCAGTCACTGGTGAATTTTGACTCCGTTTCACCAATCAAATGCAGTCACTGGTGACGTTTGACTCCGTTTCACCAATCAAATGCAGTCACTGGTGGCGTTTGACTCCGTTTCACCAATCAAAGGCAGTCACTGGTGACGTTTAACTCCGTTTCACCAATCAAATGCAGTCACTGGTGACCTTTGACTCCGTTTCACCAATCAAATGCAGTCACTGGTGACGTTTGACTCCATTTCACCAATCCAATGCAGTCACTGGTGACGTTTGATTCCGTAACACCAATCAAATGCAGTCACTGGTGACGTTTGACTCCGTTTTACCAATCCAATGCAGTCACTGGTGACGTTTGATTCCGTTTCACCAATCAAATGCAGTCACTGGTGACGTTTGACTCCGTTTCACCAATCAAATGCAGTCACTGGAGACGTTTGACTCCATTTCACCAATCAAATGCAGTCACTGGTGTTGTTTGACTCAGTTTCACCAATCAAATGCAGTCACTGGTGACGTTTGACTCCGTTTCACCAATCAAATGCAGTCACTAGTGACGTTTAACTCCGTTTCACCAATCAAATGCGGTCACTAGTGACGTTTGACTGTGTTTCACCAATCAAATGTAGACACTGGTGACGTTTGACTCCGTTTCACCAATCAAATGTAGTCACTGGTGACGTTTGACTCCGTTTCACCAATCAAACAGAGCCAGGCGGTCACATGATTAACTGCACACTTTTTTTTTTAAATTTTGTCTATAAACCTTTATTTGTAAATTTCTTCATTTACAAACAGTTGAAAGTAAATACAAAAACAGTATACAATAGTATAAAAACCATACAAAACAGCGCCGGGGAGTTGTAAATTAAAAGTAATTAAAATAGAAAGGAAAAAATATATATATATATATATATATATATATATATATATTATAAACAAAGAGCAAAGCCATAGGCTCACTCTATCTCAGTAAATAACTTAAATTTGGAACACAGCATCATGGTTTTCACAGCTCTTTGGTTGTTCTAGGTAGAGTGTTTTAATGTAGAGTTCTGAATCTTTTTTAAAGGCACAAAAAACAGGTCGGCTATTGAGAAACTTACATATATGAATATAAAACTTAGCCAATAATATAATGAGGTTGCAAAGGTAAACATTTTTTTTTTCAATACAGTGTAAAACCAAATATATATTATTTAATAAATATTATTATTATTGTTTTAGTTGCTTAAGAGATATTCCTGGCTCTGAATTTGTTCATTGCTATTTTCATGTTTGTGTCCATTACTTGTTGCCGTCATCATTAAAGGAACAGGTTACTCATCAGTTACTCAGTACTTGAGTAGTTTTTTCACAACATACTTTTTACTTTTACTCAAATAAATATTTGGGTGACTACTCCTTACTTTTACTTGAGTACAATTTCTGGCTACTCTACCCACCTCTGGCAGTCACGTTGTACTGGACTATTATTATTATGGCAGGACTATCATGCTCGGGTGTAGCAGTTGCAAAAACGCAATACAGTAATTTCATACTTTTTCAAGGTCCAAAATATAGTTTGTTTCTCATCATTTTGGCTTTGGAAACACCAGGAACACATATTTACTTTAAACGTTTTTATTGATTGCCCAAAGGCTCATTGTTTGAAGTTCCAAGCCTCTATATTTTAATCCAACATTCTTTATATTTACTAAACATCAATTTTGCACAATATTTTTGCAGGTCGAGCCAACTCCTATAGCTAATTTACATTTAAAACACTTCCTTGTGGTCCAGATAATACAAATGGACAGCGTAGGAAAGGAAGCTATTTTTTTGTGCAGGTGTACCTATTGTTGTGACCGGGTGAATCTATACAATGTTTATGAAGTTTATTTTTGATCGTCTTTGGGAAAAAAATATCGGTGACCACTTCAAGGTATATATTTAAACAGCTTACATTTTCAAGGGCTAAATTGTGATACTTTTGGAGGGAGTGGGGCGTGGTTTCATTTGCAATCTGGGAACGCCGCGAGAATTGAACATCTTGCCGACTAGTTAGAAAAAATAAAAAGTGACTGTGATAAGATAATACATATTTAGTGCCTTTGCTTGTGTTTGATTAAAACTATTTGCATTATGGCTGTCGGCAAAGAAAAATCCATAAATTAGCCGCACTGTTTTCTAAGCCGCAGGGTACAGAGCGTAGGAAAAAGTACTAGCTTTTATCTATGTTATTTACACACCTTTTCAGTGTCTTTGCTTGTGTTTGATAAAAAAAATTGCATTATGGGGGTCAATGAGTTGACTGATGAACATTATGACATAATTTATTCCGAAAAATAAAGATAGAATACTATTAACCGCAACATGTAAGTGTAAAAAACCCCAACATTATGATTTGTACAATTTCAGAATGTGTTTGTCCTATTTTTAACCAAACAATCTAAAGTTGTCTTCTCCATGTGTCCCCCCCCATCTAAAAGGAGTTTGACACCCCTGCTGTAGGCATTCACCTAGCGCTACCTGCAGTGAGCAAACTCGTCCAAAAGATAGCGCCATAGCACGAACAATAACACACCTTTTCAGTGGCTTGTGTTTAATAAAAAACATTTGCATTATGGCCGTCAGCAAAGAAAAATCCATAAATTTGCCGCACCTTTTTATAAGCCGCAGGGTAGAGAGCGTAGGAAAAAGTGTTATCTTTTAGCTATGTTATTAACACACCTTTTCAGTGTCTTTGCTTGTGTTTGATAAAATAAATATTTCCATTATGGCTGTCAGCAAAGAAAAATCCATAAATTAGCCGCATCGTTTTATAAGCCATAGGGTACAAAGCGTAGGAAAAAGTAGTAGCTTTTAGCTATGTTATTAACACACTTTTTCAGTGTCTTTGCTTGTGTTTAATAAAAACTATTTGCATTATGGCCGTCGGCAAAGAAAAATCCATAAATTAGCAGC
This sequence comes from Nerophis ophidion, assembly GCF_033978795.1. Lineage (NCBI taxonomy): Eukaryota > Metazoa > Chordata > Actinopteri > Syngnathiformes > Syngnathidae > Nerophis > Nerophis ophidion. The sequence goes on along the minus strand of NC_084639.1, from coordinate 10,781,076 downwards.
ACCGTTTTATAAGCCGCAGGGTACAGAGCGTAGGAAAAAAGTATTAGCTTTTAGCTATGTTATTAACATAACATTTTAGTGTCTTTACTTGTGTTTGATAAAAAAAAAAAATATTTCCATTATGGCCGTCAGCAAAGAAAAATCCATAAATTAGCCGCACCGTTTTAAAAGCCGCAGGGTCCAGAGCGTAGGCAAAAGTAGTAGCTTTTAGCTATGTTATTAACAGACCTTTTTCAGTGTCTTTGCTTGTGTTTGATAAAAAAATATTTCCATTATGGCCGTCAGCAAAGAAAAATCCATAAACTAGCCGCACCGTTTTATAAGACACAGGGTACAGAGCGTATGAAAAAGTAGTAGCTTTTACCTATGTTAACACACCTTTTCAGTGTTTTTGCTTGTGTTTAAGAAAAACGATTTGCATTATGGCTGTCAACAAAGAAAAAATCCATAAATTAGCCGCACCGTTTTATAAGCCGTAGGGTACAGAGCGTAGGAAAAAGTAGTAGCTTTTAGCTATGTTATTAACACACCTTTTCAGTGTCTTTGCTTGTGTTTAATAAAAACTATTTGCATTATGGCCGTCGGCAAAGAAAAATCCATAAATTAGCAGCACTGTTTTATACGCCGCATGGTACAGAGCGTAGGAAAAAGTATTAGCTTTTAGCTATGTTATTAACACACCTTTTCAGTGTCTTTGCTTGTGTTTGATTAAAAAATATTTCCATTATGGCCGTCAGCAAAGAAAAATCCATAAATTAGCCGCACCGTTTTATAAGCCGCAAGGTACAGAGCGTGTAGGAAAAAGTATTAGCTTTTGGCTATGTTGTTAACACACCTTTTCAGTGTCTTTGCTTGTGTTTGATCAAATAAATATTTCCATTATGGCTGTCAGCAAAGAAAAATCCATAAATTAGCCGCATCGTTTTATAAGCCGTAGGGTACAGAGCGTAGGAAAAAGTAGTATCTTTTAGCTATGTTATTAACACACCTTTTCAGTGTCTTTGCTTGTGTTTGATAAAATAAATATTGCTATTATGGCCGTCAGCAAAGAAAAATCCATAAATTAGCCGCATCGTTTTATAAGCCGCAGGGTACAGAGCGTAGGAAAAAGTATTAGCTTTTAGCTATGTTATTAACACACCTTTTCAGTGTCTTTGCTTGTGTTTGATCAAATAAATATTTCCATTATGGCTGTCAGCAAAGAAAAATCCATAAATTAGCCGCATCGTTTTATAAGCCGTAGGGTAGAGAGCGTAGGAAAAAGTAGTATCTTTTAGCTATGTTATTAACACACCTTTTCAGTGTCTTTGCTTGTGTTTGATAAAATAAATATTGCTATTATGGCCGTCAGCAAAGAAAAATCCATAAATTAGCCGCATCGTTTTATAAGCCGCAGGGTCCAGAGCGTAGGAATAAGTAGTAGCTTTTAGCTATGTTATTAACACACCTTTTCAGTGTCTTTTCTTGTGTTTAATAAAAACTATTTGCATTATGGCCGTCGGCAAAGAAAAATCCATAAATTAGCAGCACCGTTTTATAAGCCGCAGGGTACAGAGCGTAGGAAAAAGTTTTAGCTTTTAGCTATGTTATTAACATAACTTTTCAGTGTCTTTTCTTGTGTTTAATAAATACTATCTGCATTATGGCCGTCGGCAAAGAAAAATCCATAAATTAGCAGCACCGTTTTATAAGCCGCAGGGTACAGAGCGTAGGAAAAAGTTTTAGCTTTTAGCTATGTTATTAACATAACTTTTCAGTGTCTTTGCTTGTGTTTGATAAAAAAAAAAAAAAAAATCCATTATGGCCTTCTGCAAAAAGAAATCCATAAATTTGCCGTACGGTTTTATAAGCCGCAGGGTACAGAGCGTAGGCAAAAGTAGTAGCTTTTCGCTATGTTATTAACAGACCTTTTTCAGTGTCTTTGCTTGTGTTTGATAAAAAAATATTTACATTATGGCCGTAGGCAAAGAAAAATCCATAAATTAGCCGCATCGTTTTATAAGACACAGGGTACAGAGCGTATGAAAAAGTAGTAGCTTTTACCTATGTTATTAGCACACCTTTTCAGTGTTTTTGCTTGTGTTTAAGAAAAACGATTTGCATTATGGCCGTCAACAAAGAAAAAATCCATAAATTAGCCGCACCGTTTTATAAGCCGTAGGGTACAGAGCGTAGGAAAAAGTAGTAGCTTTTATCCATGTTATTAACACACATTTTCAGTGTCTTTGCTTGTGTTTAATAAAAACTATTTGCATTATGGCCGTCGGCAAAGAAAAATCCATAAATTAGCAGCACCGTTTTATAAGCCGCAGGGTACAGAGCGTAGGAAAAAGTTTTAGCTTTTAGCTATGTTATTAACATAACTTTTCAGTGTCTTTGCTTGTGTTTGATAAAAAAAAAAAAAAAGATTCCATTATGGCCTTCTGCAAAAAGAAATCCATAAATTTGCCGTACGGTTTTATAAGCCGCAGGGTCCAGAGTGTAGGAAAAAGTAGTAGCTTTTCGCTATGTTATTAACAGACCTTTTTCAGTGTCTTTGCTTGTGTTTGATAAAAAAATATTTACATTATGGCCGTAGGCAAAGAAAAATCCATAAATTAGCCGCATCGTTTTATAAGACACAGGGTACAGAGCGTATGAAAAAGTAGTAGCTTTTACCTATGTTATTAGCACACCTTTTCAGTGTTTTTGCTTGTGTTTAAGAAAAACGATTTGCATTATGGCCGTCAACAAAGAAAAAATCCATAAATTAGCCGCACCGTTTTATAAGCCGTAGGGTACAGAGCGTAGGAAAAAGTAATAGCTTTTATCCATGTTATTAACACACATTTTCAGCGTCTTTGCTTGTGTTTAATAAAAACTATTTGCATTATGGCCGTCGGCAAAGAAAAATCCATAAATTAGCAGCACTGTTTTATAAGCCGCATGGTACAGAGCGTAGGAAAAAGTATTAGCTTTTAGCTATGTTGTTAACACACCTTTTCAGTGTCTTTGCTTGTGTTTGATAAAAAAAAAAAAATATTTCCATTATGGCCGTCAGCAAAGAAAAATCCATAAATTAGCCGCATAGTTTTATAAGCCGTAGGGTAGAGAGCGTAGGAAAAAGTAATAGCTTTTAGCTATGTTATCAACATAACTTTTCAGTGTCTTTGCTTGTGTTTGATAAAAAAAAATATTTCCATTATGCCCTTCAGCAAAAAAAAATCCATAAATTTGCCATACCGTTTTATAAGCCACAGGGTACAGAGCGTAGGAAAAAGTAGTAGCTTTTAGCTATGTTATTAACACACCTTTTTCAGTGTCTTTGCTTGTGTTTGATAAAAAAATATTTACATAATGGCCGTCAGCAAAGAAAAATCCATAAATTAGCTGCACCGTTTTATAAGCCGCAGGGTACAAAGCGTAGGAAAAAGTAGTAGCTTTTAGCTATGTTATTAACACACCTTTTCAGTGTCTTTTCTTGTGTTTAGTAAAAACTATTTGCATTATGGCCGTCGGCAAAGAAAAATCCATAAATTAGCAGCACCGTTTTATAAGACACAGGGTAGAGAGCGTAGGAAAAAGTGTTAGCTTTTAGCTATGTTATTAACACACCTTTTCAGTGTCTTTTCTTGTGTTTAATAAAAGCTATTTGCATTATGGCCGTCGGCAAAGAAAAATCCATAAATTAGCAGCACCGTTTTATAAGACACAGGGTAGAGAGCGTAGGAAAAAGTGTTAGCTTTTAGCTATGTTATTAACACACCGTTTCAGTGTTTTTGCTTGTGTTTAAGAAAAAATATTTGCATTATGGCCGTCAGCAAAGAAAAATCCATAAACTAACCGCACCGTTTTATAAGACACAGGGTACAGAGCGTATGAAAAAGTAGTAGCTTTTATCCATGTTATTAACACACATTTTCAGTGTCTTTGCTTGTGTTTAATAAAAACTATTTGCATAATGGCCGTCGGCAAAGAAAAATCCATAAATTAGCAGCACTGTTTTATAAGCCGCATGGTACAGAGCGTAGGAAAAAGTATTAGCTTTTAGATATGTTGTTAACACACCTTTTCAGTGTCTTTGCTTGTTTGATAAAAAAAAATATATTTCCATTATGGCTGTCAGCAAAGAAAAATCCAGAAATTACCCGCATCGTTTTATAAGCCGTAGGGTAGAGAGCATAGGAATAAGTAGTAGCTTTTAGCTATGTTATTAACACACCTTTTCAGTGTCTTTGCTTGTGTTTATTAAAAACTAATTGCATTATGGCCGTCAGCAGAAAAAATCCATAAGTTAGCTGCACCGTTTTAAAGGCCGGAGGGTACAGAGCGTAGGAAAAAGTGTTAGCTTTTAGTTATGTTATTAACACACATTTTCAGTGTATTTGCTTGTGTTTAGTAAAAACTATTTGCATTATGGCCGTCTGCAAAGAAAAATCCATAAATTAGCTGCACCGTTTTATAAGCCACAGGGTACAGAGCGTAGGAAAAAGTAGTAACTTTTAGCTATGTTATTAACACACCTTTTCAGTGTCTTTGCTTGTGTCTGATAAAAAAAATATTTGCATTATGGCTGTCAGCAGAAAAAAATCCATAAATAAGCTGCACCGTTTTATAAGCTGCAGGGTAGAGAGCGTAGGAAAAAGTAGTAGCTTTTATCTATGTTATTAACACACCTTTTCAGTGTCTTTGCTTGTGTTTAATAAAATGAGTTGACTGATGAACATTATCACATAATTTATTCAGAAAAATAAAGTTATAATAATATTAACTGCAACATGTAAGTGTAAAAAATCCCAACAATATGATTTGTGCAATTTCAGAATGTGTTCGTCCTATTTTTAAACAAAGAAAGCAATCTAAAGTTGTCTTTATTTTTAAGTTATCGTGCTGTGGTTCTACCAGTCTGGCCCACTCGGGAGTACATTTTTCTCCATGTGTCCCCTCATCTAAAATGAGTTTGACACCGCTGCTCTAGTTCCTGTCTTGACTTAACCCCCAAACTTTGGCTGTAGTACTCCTTGACACCCCTAAATAACACTCGCCCATATTCTGCCCCCCAAGTGCCTGTTTATTGAGAAATATTACCAGCAGAAGTAACCCCTCAAGCTTTCATGTTTGTCTCCCCACTTGGATCTGCGACAGTCACGTGCCCGAGGCCGAGGATGGTAGTTTTGCGGAGGACGACGGGTAAGACGCGTGGCGTGTTTTTGTCCTTGTGTGTGGCTTTGCTGTTTCTTGTGACGTGCCAGTGGATGCCTGGATTTACAGGGTACTGTGAACGCAGCATTGCTTGTCGTGATGACGCGTCCTTCTCCGTAATGGAACGTGGGTTGTGTACCGTCGTCGGCTGTTTGTGGCTCTCACACGTGCATCTGCAGGAGCGTTAATGTGTGCAGTGACTGCATGCAACTGTTTTTCATGGGTTGTTGATGTCTAACTGTCTTTTTCGCTGCTTTTCTGCCCGGTAACTAACTCTGAGTCACTTTATGCATGTCATATGTGCATGCATGCATACCACACTCCCAAGTAAAGGTTCAATCCAATGAGGGTTGGTTTGCACCCTAAAAAAATCGACTAAGTGTCCCTGGGTGTAATCATGGCAAGTGCTTTATTATTGTTACACTGCCATCCAGTGGATGGGGGTGCTCACTGCAGCGTTAAAGGCCTACTGAAATGAGATTTTCTCATTTAAACGGGGCTAGCAGGTCCATTCTATGTGTCATACTTGATCATTCTGCGATATTGCCATATTTTTGCTGAAAGGATTTAGTAGAGAACATCGACGATAAATTTAGCTACTTTTGGTCGCTAATAAAAAAGTCTTGCCTTTACCGGAAGTAGCAGACAATGAGGTCATTGTTTATAATGTGAGCCTCCAGCATCAAGAGCTATTCGGACTGAGAAAGCGACAATTTCCCCATTAATTTGAGCGAGGATGAAATATTTGTGGATGAGGAAAGTTAGAGTGAAGGACTAGGAAAAAAAAGGCGATTCCATTGGGAGCGATTCAGATGTTTTTAGACACATTTAATAGGATAATTCTGGGAATTCCCTTATCTTTCTATTGTGTTGCTAGTGTTTTAGTGAGTTAAATAGTACTTGATAGTCAGGTGTTGTTGACGCCAGTCTCTGAGGGAAGTCACGGCAGCTGCATGGACGGCGCAAGCTCCGCTGATCTCCGGTAAGAGGCGACTTTTTACCACAATTTTCTCACCGAAACCTGCCGGTTGACATGTGGTCGGGATCCATTTTCGCTTGACCGCTCTGATCCATAGTAAAGCTTCACCTCCGGGAATTTTAAACAAGGAAACACGGTGTGTTTGTGTGGCTAAAGGCTAAAAGCTTCCCACCTCCATCTTCCTACTTTGACTTCTCCATTATTAATTGAACACATTGCAAAAGATTCAGCAACACAGATGTCCAGAATACTGTGAAATTCTGTGATTAAAGCAGACGACTTATAGTTTGGATCGGGATGGAAAATAATGTCCGCTACAACCGGTGACGTCAAACGCACAATTTGGCGGCGTTTTCAACACGACACTTTGCGGGAAATTCAAAATTGCAATTTAGTAAACTAAAAAGGCCGTATTGGCATGTGTTGCAATGTTAATATTTCATCATTGATATATAAACTATCAGACTGCGTGGTGGGTAGTAGTGGGTTTCAGTAGGCCTTTAAAGTTGGCAAAGAAACTGACCGGTCGGTCATCAACACGTCCAGGCCTCAAGCATGCGAGCTCTAATCTGGAAAAGACTAATTGATTGTTCCCTTGTTCCTGCCGCGACGGGACCCCTGTTGTGCTGGCGGCCGATCAATTAGTGACAGCCGCCCCAGCCTGCTAAAAGCTTCCATCTGCGATGCTGCAGCGGTGCGCCGTGTTCCACTTTTGGATAAATTCTCAGAGCCGTATGGTCGTGGAACGTACAAACCCCAAAACCAGGGAAGTTGGCATGTTGTGTAAATGGTAAATAAAAACAGAATACTTCATCCTTTTCAATTTATATTCAATTGAATAGACTGCAAAGACAAGATATTTAACGTTCAAACTGGACTACTTTATCTTTTGCAAATATTAGCTCATTTGGAATTTCAATATTATACTTAGCAACCTCATCTCGCGGGCCGGATAAAACCTGGTCTAGATAGTTGTAGACCTCCATGTTTTTTCCAAGTTTCCATCTGTTTTATCATGTAGAATGATGTCTGGGTACGCCACCTTGGTATAATCTTTGATATCACTCGACAACCTTTTTTTGATAAAGTATAGAGATCTATTCCATTGCATCGTTGGATTTTTAGCTTTTTGCAGGAAGATTTGGTGGACCTGCACTGCTTTTCACTTCCGGGAAGAAGTCACGTGACAGAATACCAACTCAAACTATAGATCAAAGCTCTGTGACTTGCGAGTATATACCATGGAGTCTGTTAGAATATCTGCCGTAGACATGTGAGTGGGGAATGACGGAGATAGATATAAATGGGTTGTACTTGTATAGCGCTTTTCTACCTTCAAGGTACTCAAAGCGCTTTGACACTACTTCCACATTCACACACACATTCACACACTGATGGAGGGAGCTGCCATGCAAGGCGCCAACCAGCACCCATCAGGAGCAAGGGTGAAGTGTCTTGCTCAGGACACAACGGACATGACGAGGTTGGTTCTAGGTGGGATTTGAACCAGTGACCCTCGGGTTGCGCACGGCCACTCTTCCACTGCGCCACGCCGTCCCTTATCTACATATATCCATATTTAAGAGTTATTTCTTTTCTATCGTCATATTTGAAATAGCTAGCGTTCCATCTTGTACTCTTTTTATCTTTTCCGTGGTACACTGTGGACTACCTTGAGCTTAGAATGCAGGAGTAGCAATACTCCTTTTTACTATATCTTCCTGTCTCCAGCTGAGGAAAACAATAGATATGTGTATTCGCTCTGAAGGGTGGGGGCTATTGGCATATTGAAAAAGACAACCCTTCCGTAGTGTTTTCAGATCAATTGAAGGTTGTTTTTTTAGGTTGGTCTCCCCAAAGCTTTGGAATAAAATGCAAAATACCTATTCTGTTCTGGGTTATCATTTAAAATCAGTTTATGTGTCATCAAAAGAACTTGGGATTGACCAGCAACTTAAATTCCCTTTGAGGAACATCTGGTCCAAACGCAACAGAACTATTTTCTGACAGCGTCTGACATGTTCAGATGAAAGAGAGGCCATCTTTGTGATATGTTATGCTGTGATGCATCCACCCTGCGTGGGGATTCTTTCATTTTTAACCGGGCATCTCTCAACAATCAGGGTCAATTACTAGTTGACAAATGCTCTCATAATTTCCCGATCGCCTCCTAGGTTTATTCCGATGAATCTTCCAAGTAACCTACGGATGATCTCCACAATATTGATTCCAGCTCCTCCGTTAATTTGCATCGTCAGCGTCTGCCGGGCCCCTCAGCCATCTTCTGAAGGCCCGGCTGGTAACGTTTCTATCGAGCCTGCAGTGCCAGCGACAAAGCTGCTGTCCGCCTGATTTGCAGGACGCCATTTATCACGGCATGTCTGGATCGATGGCGCCCGGGCAGCCGCCGCACGGCCCCTCTAGAGGGGCCACGGCTGCAGGGATGATGAACGACATCATTTCTTTTAGTTGGCTCGCTTCGCCATCAGCACCTTATTGACACCCTCCATTCATTAAATACGTTATCAGCGTGCTCAGCTCATGAATTATTCCCTCTAACAAAATGTTATTTTATATTATTGCTATTAGAACATGATGTCATGACTGTGTTGAGTTTCCAATAATTTCTACAAGTCTTATTTTTTTGTGATAGAGCGATTGGAGCGCATACTTGTTGGTCACACGAAACATTAATAAAGTTTGGTTCTTTTAAGAATTTATTATGGGTCTACTGAAAATGTGAGCAAATCTGCTGGGTCAAAAGTATACATACAGCAATGTTAATATTTGCTTACATGTCCTTTGGCGAGTTTCACTGCAATAAGGCGCTTTTGGTAGCCATCCACAAGCTTCTGGTTGAATTTTTGACCACTTCTCTTGACAAAATTCAAAGTTTAGCTAAAAAATTTTTGGGGACATGGACTTGTTTCTTCAGCATTGTACACACGTTTAAATCAGGACTTTGGGAAGGCCATTCTAAAACCTTCTTTCTAGCCTGATTTAGCCATTCCTTTACCACTTTTGACGTGTGTTTGGGGTCGTTGTCCTGTTGGAACACCCAACTGCGCCCGAGACCCAACCTCCGGGCTGATGATTTTAGGTTTCCTGAAGAATTTGGAGGTAATCCTCCTTTTTCGTTGTCCTATTTACTCTCTGTAAAGCACCAGTTCCATTGGCAGCAAAACAGGCCCAGAGCATAATACTACCACCACCATGGTTGCCAGTAAGGATGGTGTTCCTGGGATTAAAGGCCTCACCTATTTTCCTCCAAACATATTGCTGGGTATTGTGGCCAAATAGCTCAATTTTTGTTTCATCTGACATCACATGGACAAAGATAAAACCTTCTGGAGGAAAGTTCTGTGGTCAGATGGAACAAAAATTGAGCTGTTTGGCCACAATACCCAGCAATATGTTTGGAGGAGAAAAGGTGAGGCCTTTTAATTCCAGGAACACCATACCTACCGTCAACCATGGTGGTAGTAGTATTATGCTTTGGGCCTGTTTTGCTGCCACTGGAACTGGTGCTTTGCAGAGTTTAACCCCTGACTTAAACGTGTGGACAATGCTGAAGAAACAAGTCCGTGTCAGAAAACCAACAAACTTAGCTGATCTGCACTAAGTTTGTCAAGAGGACTGGTCAAAAATTCAACCAGAATGTTGTGGATGGCTACCAAAAGCACCTTATTGCAGTGAAACTTGCCAAGGGACATGTAAGCAAATATTAACATTGCTGTATGTATACTTTTGACACGGTCACATTTACTCACATTTTCAGTAGACTCATAATAAATTCATAAAAGAACCAAACTTCATGAATGTTTTTTGTGACCAACAAGTATGTGCTCCAATCACTCTATCACAAAAAAAAACAAGAGTTGTAGAAATTATTGGAAATTCAAGACAACAAAAAGCATGCATAATTTTTGCTACTGGCTTTTATTGCATGAAAGTGAAAGTTACCTTTCTTTAACTGAGTTAATTTGGTTTTCCATCACTAATGTACCCTACCAAAATGTTTTTTGACCATATTTATTTGTATGTTTACTAGGGGTGTAACAGTTCAGAAAAATTTCGGTTCGGTATGTAGTACGGTTCAGAGGTCACGGTTGGGTTCATTTTCAGTACAGTAAAAAAACAACCAAATATAAATTTTTTTGGGTTACTTATTTACCAAATTTGCAAAATCTTCCAGCAAAAATATTTTTCTTAGTGGAATATTTGATGTGAAGTAATGGCAACCTTGGATAGGTCAATAATTCATAATAACATTGATTTTAATTCAATATTATGTTTTGAGCAATGCCAGTTTGAAAGGAAAAAAAACAGCTTAGTTTTTTTAGTCAACGTTGCAACTTTTTCTAAGTTACATTTAGACTTTAAGCTTTTTGATTTCACTTTTATTAATGTTTTTGTTTATTTTAATAGTATTTTTAGAATGTGCCATGGGCCTTTAAAACATTAGCCGTGGGCCGCATATGGTTTCCGGGGCACACTTTTGACACCCCTGCTATAGATAATAAAAAATGAAATCAAATAAATCTATAGGTAAAAAGCAGAGCCTGGCGACGCATGCGCCTTCATCATAACTCTGTCTGTCTCTGCCCCTCCCTCACGAATTCTGCTGCGTGCACAATTTGTTTTGTTTTCAACCCCTTCTTAACACTGAACGTACATTGAAAATACACGCAACCCTAACTCAAAATACCGGACATTTGAGGCATTTAAGAAACTCCACCCGGACAGCCCAGCAAAAGAGGACACATCCATTGAAAAGACGATGTATGGTCACTCTATCCTAGCCCAGTCGTTGCTAGCATGCCGTGTGTTGTGCCTCGGTGTACAATGTTTACACAACGTTCGGTCGTTACTTAATATGTCCGTGTGGAAACTTGTTCGGTACACCTCCAAACCGAACCGAAACCCCCGTACCGAAACGGTTCAATACAAATACACGTACCGTTACACCCCTAATATTTACTCCGATGACGTGGCGACTTGTGCGGGGTGTACCCCACCCTCCGCCCGATTGTAGCTGAGATAGGCACCAGCGCCCCCCGCCACCCTAAAGGGAATAAGCGTTAGAGAATGGATGGATGGATATTCCAGTAGTGGCTTTTAATGTCATGCAAACCAGTGGTCCCCAACTTTTTTGTGTCTGCGGGGGGGGACATTTTTTTTTAATTTTTTTTCTTTTTTCTTTGTCATGAAAAAGGGACGTTTTTGTCATGAAAAAGGGAGGTTTTTGTGGTTGGTGCACTAATTGTAAGTGTATATTGTGTTTTTATGTTGATTTAATACATTTTTTATTTTTTTATTTTTTTTGGGGTCATGAAAAAGGGACCTTTTTGTCATGAAAAAGGGAGTTTTTTGTGGTTGGTGCACTAATTGTAAGTGTATATTGTGTTTTTTTATGTTGATTTAATAATTTTTTTTTTTTTTGGGGGGGGGTCATGAAAAAGGGACCTTTTTGTCATGAAAAAGGGAGGTTTTTGTGGTTGGTGCACTAATTGTAAGTGTATATTGTGTTTTTATGTTGATTTAATACATTTTTTATTTTTTTATTTTTTTTGGGGTCATGAAAAAGGGACCTTTTTGTCATGAAAAAGGGAGTTTTTTGTGGTTGGTGCACTAATTGTAAGTGTATGTTGTGGTTTTATGTTGATTTAATACATTTTTAATTTTTTTATTATTTTTTGGGGGGGGTCATGAAAAAGGGACCTTTTTGTCATGAAAAAGGGAGGTTTTTGTGGTCGGTGCACTAATTGTAAGTGTATATTGTGGTTTTATGTTGATTTAATGAAAATAAATAAATATATATATATATTTTTTTTTTTTTTTTTTGTTAGTTTTTTTTAATAAAAATGAATAAAAAATTATTCTGCTGCCCGGTACCAATCGGGCCGGGGCCATGGCCCGGTGGTTGGGGACCACTGATGTAAACTACACTTTCCTTACATACTGTAAGCACGTTGTTTCATTTGTGTGTGTGTGTGTGTGTGTGTGTGTGTGTGTGTGTGTGTGTGTGTGTGTGTGTGTGTGTGTGTGTGTGTCGTCATTCCAGGCACAGCACGCACTCGTCGGAGGAGTCTGGTTTTGTTGACCCGAGCTTGCTGGAAAACCTCCAAAGTAATCATGTGAGTAACGTTGGGAGTTCCCTGCTTCCTTTTTTGCAAGTATTTTTAAATTCCTGCTCTTTTGTTGATTACAATGTTGTGCTGAGTGGATGCAGATACTACAAAACCCAAAACCAGTGAAGTTAGCAGGTTGTGTAAATGGTAAATAAAAACAGAATACAATGATTTGCAAATCCTTTTCAACTTATATTCAATTGAAAAGACTGCAAAGACAAGATATTTAATGTTCGAATTCAGAAACTTATTTTTTTTTTGCAAATAACTTTAACTTTAATGTCAGCAACACATTGCAAAAAAGTAGTCACAGGGGCATTTTTACCACTGTGTTACATGGCCTTTCCTTTTAACAACACTCAGTAAACGTTTGGGAACTGAGGAGACCAATTTTTGAAGCTTTTCAGGTGGAATTCTGTTGTAACACGTGGCTTGGCATTGTTTAGCTGAAATAAGCAGGGGCGTCCATGATAACGTTGCTTGGATGTGTCAGAGTTTGTATGAGACGAACCCCAAGATGCAGAGAAGGAGGGAGGCATTTTGCAGGAAAACATGATTTAATTTAAAACACTAAGACAAAAAGAAACAAAGGGTACAAACAAAAAGCACGCATGTGGGCGGAAAACAAACAAAAAGAGCTACCATGGAAACTAGAAAATAAACGGAGCTTAGCATGTAAGCTAGCGGGTAGCGAGGAGGAAAACAGAAGTCGTACTTGTAATAAGAAAACAAACTGGAAGCAGTGGAAAAAAAACTGTGAGCTACAAACATCTAACAAATATAGCTTACGACACGACAGATAGCAACGATAAGAGCGACATCGACATGACAATAATCCAGCCGTGACTGGAAGACAAAGAAGGTACAAATAGGAATGGGCTGATTGACACCAGGTGTGGCCAGGTGCCAATCAGCCGCACCTGAGGGGAAAACAGCGCACAGGGGAAAAAAACAGGAAGCAGACAAAATAAGAGCGCTGACAGGAACTAAAAACAGGAAATACTAAACACACACACAGGAAAAACTAAAACACAAACAAACTGTCCGGGGTCTCCGTTGTGGTATTTTAGGCTTCATATTGCGCCACACATTTTCAATGGGAGACAGGTCTGGACTACAGGCAGGCCAACCTAGTACCCGCGCTCTTTTACTATGAAGCCACGCTGTTGTAACACGTGGCTTGGCATTGTTTAGCTGAAATAAGCAGGGGCATCCATAATAGCGTTGCTGGGATGTGTCAGTTTGTTTGTGACGAACCCCAAGATGCAGAGAAGGAGGGAGGCATTTTGCAGGAAAACATGATTTAATTTAAAACACTAAGACAAAAACAAACAAAGGGTACAAACAAAAAGCACGCACGTGGGCGGAAAACAAACAAAAAGAGCTCGCATTGGAACTAGAAAATAAACGGAGCTTAGCCTGGAAGCTAGCGGGTAGCGAGCAGGAAAACAGAAGTCGTACTTGTAATAAGAAAACAAACTGGAAGCAGGGAACAAAAAACTGTGAGCTACAAACATCTAACAAATATAGCTTACGACACGACAGATAGCAACGATAGGAGCGACATCGACATGACAATAATCCAGCCCCGACTGGAAGACAAAGAAGGTACAAATAGGAATGGGCTGATTGACACCAGGTGTGGCCAGGTGCCAATCGGCCGCAGCTGAGAGGAAAACAGCGCACAGGGGGAAAAAACAGGAAGCAGACAAAATAAGAGCGCTGACAGGAACTAAAAACAGGAAATACTAAACACACACAGAGGAAAAACTAAAACACGAACAAACTGTCAGTGGCAAGCCTGACAGGATGGCAACAAATGTAGCTCCTGTACGTACCTTTCAGCATTAATGGTGCCTTCACAGATGTGTAAGTTACCCATCCCTTGGGCACTAATACATCCCCATACCATCACAGATGCTGGCTTTTCTACTTTGCGCCTATAACAATCCGGATGGTCCTTTTCCTCTTTGTTTTGGAGGACACGACATCCACAGTTTCCAAAAACAATTTGAAATGTGTTCTCGTCAGACCACAGAACACTTTTCCACTTTGCATCAGTCCATCTTAAATGAGCTGGGGCCCAGCAAAGCCGGCGGTGTTTCTGGGTGTTGTTGATAAATGTCTTTCGCTTTGCATAGTAGAGTTTTGACTTGCACTTACAGATGTAGCAACGAACCATAGTTACTGACAGTGGTTTTCTGAAGTGTTCCTGAGCCCATGTGGTGATATCCGTTACACACTGATGTCGCTTTTTGATGCAGTACCGCCTGAGGGATCCAAAGTCATGGGCATTCAATTTTACGTGCAGGGATTTCTCCAGATTCTCTGAACCTTTTGATGATATTACGGACCGTAGATGGTGAAATCTTTAAATTCCTTGCAATAGCTGGTTGAGAAATGTTCTTAAACTGTTGGAAAATTTGCTCAAGCATTTGTTGACAAAGTGGTGACCCTCGCCCCATCCTTGTTTGTTAATGACTGAGCATTTCATGGAAGCTACTTTTATACCCAATAATGGCACCCACCTGTTCCCTTGTGGGATGTTCCAAATAAGTGTTTGATGAGCATTCCTCAACAATCTCCGTCTTTTTTGCCACTTGTGGCAGCTTTTTTGAAACAATTTGCAAGCATCAAATTCCAAACGACCTAGTATTTGCAAAAAATAACAGAGTTTTCCTGTTTGGACGTTAAATATCTTGTCTTTGCAGTCTATTTAATTGAATATAGGTTGAAAAGGTTTTATAAATCATTGTATTCTGTTTTTATTTACCATTTATACATCATGCCAACTTCACTGGTTTTGGGTTTTGTACTTCCTGCCTGTCTGATCGACACTTGAAAGGGTTACGTTGGACTTAAGTCACATGGGTTTCAACCCTGCTCCGCTCGTCTTTAAGTAACAGTGGACTGTTTTTAGACAGTCTATAGCAGGTCTAAGCAGGGGTCACCAACCTTTTTGAAACCAAGAGCTACTTCTTGGGTACTGATTAATGCCAAGGGCTATCAGTTTGATACACACTTAAATCAATTGCCAGAAATAGCCAATTTGCTCAATTTACCTTTAATAAATAAATCAATATATATTTAAAAAATGTGTATTTCTCTCTGTCATTCCGTCGTACATTTCTTTCCTTTTACGGAAGGTTTTTTGTAGAGAATAAATGATGGAAAAAAACACTTAATTGAATGGTTTAAAAGAGGAGAAAACACACAAAAAAAAAAGAAAATAAAATTTTGAAACAGTTTATCTTCAATTTCGACTCTTTAAAATTCAAAATTCAACCGAAAAAATTTAATTAAAAAACTAGCTAATTTGAATCTTTTTGAATTTTTTTTTAAAAACAATTTATGGAACATCATTAGTATTTTTTCCTGATTAAGATTAATTTTTGAATTTTGATGACGTGTTTTAAATAGGTTAAAATCCAATCTGCACTTTGTTAGAATATATAACAAATTGGACCAAGATATATTTCTAACAAAGACAAATCATTATTTCTTCGAGATTTTCCGGAACAAACTTTATAAAAAAAATTCAAAAGACTTTGAAATAAGATTTTCTAGATTTGCCAGAAGAATTTATTTGAATTTTAATCACAAGTTTTAAGAAATATTTCACAAATATTCTTCGTCAAAAAAAACAGAAGCTAAAATGAAGAATTAAATTAAAATGTGTTTATTATTCTTTTCATCCATCCATCCATTTTTTACCGCTTAATCCCTTTTGGGTCGCGGGGGGCGCTGGTGCCTATCTCAGCTACAATCTTTAAAATAAAAAATAAAATAAAAATTACTTGAACTTTGATCTAAATTGTCAGGAAAGAAGAGGTATATGTGTTTAAAAATCCTAAAATCATTTTTAAGGTTGTATTTTTTCTCTAAAATTGTCTTTCTGAAAGTTATAAGAAGCAAAGTAAAAAATTAAATACATTTATTTAAACAAGTTAAGACCAAGTCTTTAAAATATTTTCTTGGATTTTCAAATTCTATTTGAGGTTTTGTCTCTCTTAGAATTAAAAATGTCGAGCAAATCAAGACCAGCTTACTAGTAAATAAATAAAATGTAAAAAATAGAGGCAGCTCACTGGTAAGTGCTGCTATTTGAGCTATTTTTAGAACAGGCCAGCGGGCGACTCGTCTGGTCCTTACGGGCTACCTGGTGCCCGCGGGCACCGTGTTGGTGACCCCTGGTCTATAGCAACACAGTCCAGTATTAAATAAATGAGTTTGAATCCCCTGATTGTAGACGCGTTTTGCCTCATGTGATTCGTCCAAAGTGAGCCTGCTAACGAGCTGTAAAATGTGACCCGTGTCCATGGCAACGTGAACCCTGCTAATTATGACAGTACGACTCTAATCAAGCATGATTACCATAATCTATACTGCGATGCAAACTGTACAATGACTAGATAGCGCCATCTTAAAATGTTTATTTTTGTCCTGTCTTGCTACTCAGACAAATCATATAGTTGATGTACAGTAGATGCCCATATTTGCTGTACTGATTTTTCTAAAATATAAAATAGACGTGTGGGTGACTTCTATTGTTGCCTTATTACTCAATATTTTTCTTCTATTCGGGGTGTTGTTTTGTCGTTGTTTACAAAGTCAGAAAAAAGTCTCTGGATAGGAAGGTTTTAGTATTAGTATTATTTTATTTACTTATTGTGCTTTAGACGCTTTATTTTGTGAAAAAAAAAAGATATTGTAGAATTAAAGACTAACTAATACACCCAATCATACAAAACCAAAAACCAGTGAAGTTGGCACGTTGTGTAAATGCTAAATAAGAACAAAATACAATGTTTTGCAAATCATTTTCAACTTATATTAAATTAAATAGACTGCAAAGACAAGATATTTAACGTTCGAACCGTAGAACTTTTTTTGTGCAAATATTAGCTCATTTGGAATTGGATGCCTGCAACATGTTTCAAAAAAGCTGGCACAGGTGGCAAAAAAGACTGAGAACATTGGGAGATGCTCATCAAACACTTATTTGGAACATCCCACAGGTGAAAATTCTAATTTGGAACAGGCGGGTGCCATGATTGGGTATAAAAGCAGCTTCCATGAAATGCTCAGTCATTCACAAACAAGGACGGAGCGAGGGTCACCACTTTGGGAAGAAATGCGTGAGCAAATTGTCCAACAGTTTAAGAACAACATTTGTCACCCAGTTATTGCAAGGAATTTAGGGGTTTCACCATCTACGGTCCGTAATATCATCGAAAGGTTCCGAGAATCTGGAAAAATCACTCCATTTAAGCGATGATACTATGGACCTTCGATCCCTCAGGAGGCACTGCATCAAAAAGCGAGATCAGTGTGTAAAGGATATCACCACATGGGCTCAGGACCCCTTCAGAAAACCACTTTCAGTAACTACAGTGCATTGCTAAATGTGTAAGTGCAAGTTAAAACTCTACTATGCAAAGCAAAAGCCGTTTATCAACAACACCCAAAAACGCCGCCCATGTAACACAGTGGTAAAAATGCCCCATGTGTTGCTGCTTTTAAATTTTAAGTTAATGATTATTTGCAAAAAAAAAAAAATAGTTTCTCAATTCGAACTTGTACTTGTTTGTACAACAATACTAGCACATAAATAAATAAAATAAAACAAGATTCATAAAAATGTACTTTAGATCGTCTTGGGGAAGATGTGCTGTCATAAAAATGCAGTTGGGACTTTTACCACACGCTTCACGCCCATCACTGTGGCTTTGACAGAGGCTGATGACCCGGGGGTCAGAGCGGAGGTTAAGGGTCAGGGCCCACTGCTGACAAGACAGAACAAGACCGTCTTCCTCGATTCTTTGCACTTGAGCCTGTCAGGGTCTTGGTTGGCATAATACACACGTCACAATTCCAAGCCCACATGGACGCTAACCTGGTCTTCTCTGCGCTCCAAAGGCTGCTTGTCCTTCAGAGGACACCTGTCCATCCTGGACTTGATTAACATGATGGGGGTAGGGTCGAGGGTGGGGTGCTTTTTCATTTTCAACCGACCCTTTGATTCGTTTTGATGCATTTCGTCTGAGCACGGTTGCCATGGACGACCAGACCAGCAGATTTAATAATGCAGAGCCTGTGCTCAAACACCCTTCGGTTTGCCTCGGAGATCTGAGGTAACAAAACAGTCTTCTTTTGGTCAGCAAGGGTCCATTTTTTAGCAAATAGTGCATACAAATGAGTTTTTTGGGCCATTTTGTACCATATTACACGACTTGATGTGGAGCTGACTGTTGTTGAAGCCTTGTACAAAACCAGTGAAGTTGTCACTGTGATGGTCTCAAGCTGTCGTCTTGCGGGTTCCCAGGACCACCAAGGAAGGACACGACTTCGAGCAGTTTGACTTTGTGTATTTTTCAATGAACACCTCAGTCCAGGTCGCCTTTCCGCTCCTCTTTTCCGCTCGCTCGTCGTCTGTCTTCGTCTCTCCTCCTCTCTCGCTCTGCGTCAGCTGCATTCTTGCTTCTTCCAGTCTTTGCACTTCCCTTTCCGATGTCAATGGCTGCCACCCTTTTAACCACTGCGAGAGGATTGCATGATTGTCCCTAAGTGCGTGATCTACGCAGCTGATTTTGATTGAGGCTTTGCTCCCGGTGCGCCCCGCCTCGCCGCTCGGTCGCCCCCTCCTCGCCTCCATCTTGGGTCGGGCTCCAGCGTGCCCTGCCTGTCTGTCAGACCGTCGGCTCCGCCTCTCCACAGTCACGTTGTGTAATTCGTAAATAAAAACAGATTACAATGCTTTGCAAATCCTTTTCAACTTATATTGAAGTGAATAGACTGCAAAGACAGGATACTTAATATTTAAGCTTATTTCCGAATAAACATTAACTTAGAATTTAATGGCACAGAAGTGGGCACAGGGGCATTTTTACCACTGTGTTACATGGCCTTTCCTTTTAATAACACTCAGTAAACGTTCGGGCACTGAGGTTGGTTTGGTCTCATGCAGTGAGTATTACTACTGTATATTAGACACGTCCGATAATGGCTTTTTTTGCCAATATTCCGATATTGTCCAACTCTTAATTACCGATTCCGATATCAACAGATACCGATATATACAGTTGTGGAATGAAGACATTATTATGCCTAATTTTGTTGTGATGCCCCGCTGGATGCCTTAAACAATGTAACAAGGTTTTCCAAGGGGGGGGGGGGGGGGGGGTGTATATTGTAGCGTCCCGGAAGAGTTAGTACTGCAGGGAATTCTGGGTATTTGTTCTGTGGTGTTTATGTTGTGTTACGGTGCGGATGGTCTCCCGAAATGTGTTTTTCATTTTTGTTTGGTGTGGGTTCACAGTGTGGCGCCTATTTGTAACAGTGTTGAAGTTGTTTATACGGCCACCATCAGTGTGACCTGTATGGCTGTCGACCAAGTATGCATTGCATTCACTTGTGGGTGTGAAAATATTATGGGACTGGGCCGGCACGCAAAGGAAGTGCCTTTAAGGTTTATTGGCGCTCTGTACTTTAAAATGTCATAAATGTTACTTTTTGAAACCAATATCGATCATTTCCGATATTACATTTTGAAGCATTTATCGGCCGATAATATCGGCAGTCCGATATTATCAGACATCCCTACTGTATATTGATATTTTTTTTCAGTTCAATTAGCCATTTTATGCTTGAACATTTTTAATAATTTGCCGAATGTGTTCAGAAAAAACAAAAAAATCTGTGATGAAGGAAAACGGCAAACTGGGGTAGGTTCCTGTGTTTGAGAGTCATGCCATAGTGTCTTTTTATAAAGAGACACTGCCACCTTCTGGACTGGAATGCAAATTACAGAAGTATCACACATTTTGACAAAACAATTTTCACCATTTTTTTCCTTTGTTTTGCTTTCTTTGGACAAGGTTAAGCACTTTGAAAAAAATATTTTGCAGGCATGAACATGCATCAGTAAAATCTTGTCTCTGCTCCTTGTTGCTAGCGTCTCGTCAAATAACGAAGTCATTATACTCATTAGTTCTCGTTAGGCGTTTCAGAGACGGACTACATGTTGTAGCAAACAAGTGAGGCCTTTGAAAGCACTCAAGAGACCTTGTGGTACAGTACATGAAATATTGATTTGCGGCAATGTGTTGTTGATGTTCTACGTGGAGATGCAGAAACCACACATTACTTCACAAGGTGCAATGATGGATTCTCCCTCTGTGAGGATGAGGATTGTGCGGATTTCTAGGCTGTAAAAGCTGTCTTTCATTCTCTGTCCCCACAGTTCAGGAGTCACCAACCTTTTTGAAACCAAGAGCTACTTCTTGGGTACTGATTAATGCGAAGGGCTACCAGTTTGATACACACTTAAATAGATTGCCAGAAATAGCCAATTTGCTTAATTTACCTTTAACTCTGTTATTGTTAATAATTAATGATATTTATCTTTGTGGAAACACTGATTATATTAATGATTTATCACAATAAATATATATAGAAACAGACAAATATTTTTTTAAATATATTTCGACGCTTTAAAATTAAAAAATTCAACCGAAAAAAAAAAGGAGGAAAACTAGCTAATTCGAATCTTTTTGTAAAAATTAAAAAAAGAATTTAAGGAACATCATTTAAAATTTGATTTTTTTGAATTTTGATGACATGTTTTAAAAAGTTCAAATCCAATCTGCACTTTGTTAGAATATATAACAAATTGGACCAAGCTGTATTTCTATACATCCATCCATCCATTTTCTACCGCTTATTCCCTTTGGGGTCACGGGGGGCGCTGGTACCTATGTCAGCTACAATCGGGCGGAAGGCGTGGTAAGCCTTGGACAAGTTGCCACCTCATCGCAGGCTGTATTTCAAACAAAGACAAATAATTTTTGGGAATTTTAATCATAAGTTTGAAGAAATATTTCACAAATATTCTTCGTCGAAAAAACAGAAGCTAAAATGAAGAATTCAATTCAAATTGATTAATTATTCTTTACAATAGAAAAATAAATGTACTTGAACATTGATTTAAATTTTCAGGAAAAAAGAAAAAGGAATTTAAAAGGTAAAAAGGTATATGTGTTTAAAAATCCTAAAATCATTTTTAAGGTTGTATTTTTTCTCTAAAATTATCTTTCTGAAAGTTATAAGAAGCAAAGTAATAAAAATAAATGAATTTATTTAAACAAGTGAAGACCAAGTCTTTTAAATATTTTCTTGGATTTTCAAATTCTATTTGTGTTTTGTCTCTCTTAGAATTAAAAATGTCGAGCAAAGCGAGACCAGCTTGCTAGTAAATAAATACAATTTAAAAAATAGAGGCAGCTCACTGGTAAGTGCTGCTATTTGAACTATTTTTAGAACAGGCCAGCGGGCGACTCATCTGGTCCTTACGGGCTACCTGGTGCCCGCGGGCACTGCGTTGGTGACCCCTGCTACAGTTGAAATGTGTGTAGGCATTTGTGTTTTTTTATACAAAAGAAATAGGTAGAATTACTCCACGGTCACGTTTTTCCACTTCTTGTAGCCGACAGCTGCTGTCATCCTGGAGTTCATGACCATGATGGCCATCTGTCACACCGCAGTCCCCGAGCGCAATGAGGGGAATATCAGCTACCAAGCAGCGTCCCCAGGTACACCCTGCTTCCCTTTTCACACCCATTTGTGTCATTACCCAGAGAATGACTTTTTTTTTTGCACCTATTCATGGGATTTAAAGCATTCTGGAAGAAATTAGGGAGAGAATGCTAATATGAATGATTTTTATTATAATAATTACTATGAATATTATTGTCATTATTGGTATGGGTATTATGCAGCACTGTGTTTAAACATAATTGGTACCACTACTAATAAAGAATATTAAAAACATTCAATTTTAAATGATGATAGCCGCATACCTATTATATTTTAATCCGTACAGGTATTATTATTCATTATTATTATAGGAAGCACACATATTTAGCAATTTTATTTGTTGGACTAATTAAAAAAATATACATACATTTGGTGATCAGAGCTGCATGATTATTATATTATAATTTTCACAGTCATTATTGTTGTCATTACTATTATAGGAAGCACACATATGCAGTGATTTTGTTTGTTCAAGCATTGTTTTTAAACTTAGAATATTAGTAGGACTATTAATTAAATGTTTTATTTTTCGTGAAGATACCTGCATAAATTTTTTGTTATAATTTTTACAGTGATTATTATTGTTGTCATTACTATTATAGGAAGCAAACATATGGAGCAATTTTGTTTGTTCCAGCATTTTCTTTAAACTTAGAATATTAGTAGGACTAATAATTATTTTAATTATTTTCGTGATGACAGCTGCATCATTGTTATATTATTTTTCACAGTCATTATTGTCATTACTATTAAAAAAAAAAAAAAATTTGTGATGATACCTGCATAATTATTATATTTATTATAATTTTTACAGTAATTAATATTTTCATTACTATTATAGGAAACACACATATGCAGCAATTCTGTTTGTTCCAGCATTTTCTTTAAACTTAGAATATTAGTAGAACTAATAATTATTTAAATAGTTTTTGTGATGACAACTGCATAATTATATTATTTTTCACAGTCATTATTGTCATTACTATTACAAAAATAAAAATTTGTGATGATACCTGCATAATTATTATATTTATTATAATTTTTACAGTCATTATTATCATTACTGTTATAGGAAACACACATATGCAGCAATTTTGTTTGTTTCAGCATTGTCTTTAAACTTAGAATATTAGGACTATTAATTAAAAAAATGTTTTCGTGATGATAGCTGCATAATTATTATAATTTTTACAGTCATTATTATTGTCATTACTATTATAGGAAGCACACATATGCAGAAATTGTATTTGTTGGACTAATTAAAAAAATAATACAAAAAAATATTTGTGATCATAGCTGCATGATTATTATATTATATTTTTTCCGTCATTATTATTGTCATTACTGTCATAGGAAGCACACATATGCAGCAATTTTGTTTGTTCCAGCATTTTCTTTAAACTTAGAATATTAGTAGGACTAATAATTATTTTAATTATTTTCGTGATGACAGCTGCATAATTATATTATTTTTCACAGTCATTGTCATTACTATTAAAAAAAATAAAAATTATTATATTTGTTTTAATATTTACAGTCATTATTATTGTCATTACTATTATAGGAAGCTGACATATGCAGAAATTGTATTTGTTGGACTAATAATAAAAATTTAAAAAATGTTTGTGATCATAGCTGCTTGATTATTATATTATAATTTTTACAGTCATTATTGTCATTACTATTACAAAAAAATAAAATTTGTGATGATACCTGCATAATTATTATATTTATTATAATGTTTACAGTCATTATTATTGTCATTACTATTGTAGGAAGCACACATATGCAGCAATTTTGTTTGTTCCAGCATTGTCTTTAAACTTAGAATATTAAGACTATTAATTAAAAAAATGTTTTCATGATGATAGCTGCATAATTATTATATTATAATTTTTACAGTAATTATTATTGTCATTACTATTATAGGAAGCACACATATGCAGAAATTTTGTTTGTTCCAGCATTGTCTTTAAACTTAAAATATTAGTAGGGCTATTAATTAAATGTTATTTAAATTGTTGGGATGATACCTGCACAATTATTATATTATACTTTTTACAGTAATTAAGTTTTTTTCATTACTATTATAGGAAACACACATATGCAGCAATTTTGTTTGTTCCAGCATTTTCTTTAAACTAAGAATATTAGGACTAATAATTATTTTAATTTTTTTCGTGATGACAGCTGCATAATTATATTATTTTTCACAGTCATTATTGTCATTCCTATTAAAAAAAATAAAATTTGTGATGATACCTGCATAATTATTATATTTATTATAATTTTTACAGTCATTATTGTCATTACTATTATAAGAAGTACACATATGCAAAAATTGTGTTTGTTTCAGCATTGTCTTTAAACGTAGAATATTAGGACTATTAATTAAAACATTTTTTTCGTGATGATATCTACATAATTATTATATTATAATTTTTACAGTAATTATTGTCATTACTATTACAAAAAATAAAAATTTGTGATGATACCTGCATAATTATTATATTTATTATACTTTTTACAGTCATTATTATTGTCATTACTATTATAGGAAGCACACATATGCAAAAATTGTGTTTGTTTCAGCATTGTCTTTAAACGTAGAATATTAGGACTATTAATTAAAACATTTTTTTCGTGATGATATCTACATAATTATTATATTATAATTTTTACAGTAATTATTGTCATTACTATTACAAAAAATAAAAATTTGTGATGATACCTGCATAATTATTATATTTATTATAATTTTTACAGTCATTATTATTGTCATTACTATTATAGGAAGCACACATATGCAGAAATTTTGTTTGTTTCAGCATTGTCTTTAAACTTAGAATATTAGGACTATTAATTAAAACATTTTTTCCGTGATGACAGCTGCATAATTATTATATTATAATTTTTACAGTCATTATTAATGTCATTACTATTATAGAAAGCACACATATGCAGAAATTGTATTTGTTGGACTAATAATAAAAATAAAAAAAATGTTTGTGATCATAGCTGCATGATTATTATAGTATAATTTTTACAGTCATTATTATTGTCATTATTATTATAGGAATTGCAGCAATTTTGTCCATTGAAATCCTTGAGGATGTCACTTGTCACTAAGCAACAGATCCCGCCTTTTAAAAGCACAGACTCCGCACACTGTGAGAGAGAGACTGTAGTATATATATATATATATATATATATATATATATATATATATATATATATATATATATATATATATATATATATATATATATATATATATATATATATATATATATATATATATATATATACGTACTGTAATATGTGTGTGTATGTAAATATGTATGTGTGTATATATATATGAATGTGTATGTATACTGTATATGTATGTATATATACAGTATATTTAAGTATATATGTGTGTATGTATGTACGTATGTGTATATACAGTATATATGCATGTGTATATGTGTATATATATAATTTGTATGTATGTATACGTATATATATATATATATATATATGTATATATATATATATATATATGTATATATGTATGTATGTATATATATGTATATATGTATATATATATATATATATATGTATATATGTATATATATATATATATATGTATATATGTATATATATATATGTATATATGTATATATATATATATATATATGTATATATATATATATATATATATATGTATGTATGAAATAAAAAGGACAGTCTTAATGGATTTGCAGAATGTCACCATCCCTTGAGGCATATGTTTGCTGCTCCAAATGTAAACACTGAGTGGGTCTTCTTTCCAGAAAGAATAATAATGTCTTTGTTTTGAAACACAACTCGATCCGAACAAAATCTAATCATCTTGTTTAACACAACATCACTTGAACCTGTCATCACGCTGACAAATAATCTTTCTTACGAGAGGAAATGTGTCTTTTAATAAGTGCTGTTACTTCCTGTGACATTCTGCTTATTTTGTGCCTGAATGCGTCCAACAATCGCGTCCGTGTGGCGCTTTGGGGTTTGAAGGCGAGGTGGGGGATGAGCTTGTTAAGTGAAGTGTAAAAAAAACAAGCAGATAGCTTCTTTTTTTTCTCGCCCTGCAGCTTCGTCCTCGTGTAAGATACCTGGTCTACAAAACATCAGGATATTTTTTTGTCCCTAACATTTGGCTGTATTCTCTGTTTTCTCCTTCAAGATGAAAGCGCTCTGGTGAGAGCTGCACGGAACCTGGGTTTTGTGTTCTCCGGTAGAACTCCAGACAGCGTCATTGTGGAGATGGTGAGTTTCAGGCCCCATTTGTTTGCTGCCTAAATGGCTGTAATAGTTAACAAAGTCCCGGGAATATTTGTAACCTGGGTCATCCAGCATGAGAGACATGCGTGTTACCTACCGAGCTAAAAGCACACATATTTAAAAAAACAAAAACTTCCACAGTACAGGACTGGTTGAAATCAGTATCAGTCGATATATGTGAAAAAATACCTAATCTACACATATACAGACTGATTGAAAGTGAATGGACTGCAAATGTTAGCCTGTTACTAATAATAAGTCTTTTAGCCCCAGATACTCTGTTTAACATCAAGTAAACTTACCTTTCTACAAAACTCAAAACCAGTAAAGTTGGCACATTATGTGAAGGGTAAATCAAAAAATAACCTATATTCAATTGAACAGACTGCAAAGACAAGATATTTTTAATGTTCCAACTGGAAAACATTATTTTTTTTGCAAATATTAGCTACTTTGGAATCTGATGCCTGCAACATGTTTAAAAAAATCTGGCACAAGTGGCAAAAAAAAGTTGAGGAATGCTCATCAAACACTTATTTTGAACATCCCATAGGTGAACAGGCTAATTGGGAACAGGTGGGTGCCATGATTGGGCACAAAAGCAGCCTACATGAAATGCTCAGTCATTTACAAACAAGGATGGTGCGAGGATCACCACTTAGTGAACAAATGTGTGAGTAAAGTGTTTAAGAACAACATTTCTAAATCAGCTATTGCAAGGAATTTAGGGATTTCACCATCTACGTTCCGTAATATCATCAAAAGGTTCAGAGAATCTGGAGAAATTACTGTACGTAACATTGAATGCCCATGACCTTGGAGCCCTCAGGCGGTACTGCATCAATAAGCGACATCAGTGTGTAAAGGATATCTCCACCTGGGCTCAGAAATTGTTCGGAAAAACCACTGTCAGTAATGTTGTGTTTGACCCGGTCTTCTTCCGGTCACTCCCAAGATTCGTTAGATGACACATACGCTGATTATAAATGAATCCCAGGCAGAGTTGCTAATTTTGATATTTTATTACCTAAGCTTTGGGAGACCAATCTAGATACAACAACCTTTCAATCGCATTGCCCAAATTGATCTGCCTCTACTACTGGTTCAGAGAATCTGGAGAAATCACTGCACGTAACATTGAATGCCCATGACCTTGGATCCCTCAGGCGGTACTGCACCAACAAGCGACATCAGTGTGGAAAGGATATCACCACCTGGGCTCAGGAATACTTCGGAAAACCACTGTCAGTAACTACAGTTCGTCGCTACATCTGGAAGTGCAAGTTAAAACTCGACTATAGAAAGCCCAAGCCATTTATCAACAACACCCAGAAACACCGCCGGCTTTGCTGGGCCCGAGCTCATTCACAAACAGGGACAGGCTGAGGGTCACCACTTTGTCCACAAAGCCCAAACAGAATCAGAAATACTTTTATAATCTCCGAGGGGAAATCAAAATTTTCAGCAAAATCCCATTCAAGATTAGACAAACATTACAGGGAGACAGAACAGGATTGCTGACGGGCCTGCCAACTTCCGGGGCCCCTTACAAAAAAAGGTGAGATGCAGGTAAACAATTGGGGGGGTGAGAAGAAAAAAAAATGGTCGAAAACCTAGGCCCTTGGAGAGGGGGTCCAGACTAAGGCCGAGGGAAAAAACAACTCATAGCCATAGCACACAAATGTGTGAGCAAATTGTCCAACAGTTTAAGAACAACATTTCTCAACCAGCTATTGCAAGGATTTTTTTTTTTTTTTTTAAATGAATTCAATCCAACAAAACAATACACAGCAATACCATAACAATGCAATCCAATTCCAGAACCAAACCCAACCCAGCAACACTCAGAACAGCAACAATAAACAGAGCAACTTAGAGTACTCACAAAGACGACACAGAACAATCCAAAAGTAGTGAAACTAAATAGAATATTATCAACGATAGTATCAATACCAGTAACAACTTCAACATAGCAGTGATTAAAAATCCCTCATTGACATTATCATTCGACATTTATAAAAAAATAAAATACAAATTAGAATTTAAGGATTTCACCATCTACGCTCCGTAATACCATCAAAAGGCTCAGAGAATCTGGAGAAATCTCTCCACGTAAGCTCCATCAAAAAGCGAGATCAGTGTGTAAAGGATATCACCACATGGGCTCAGGAACACTTCATTAAAACCACTGTCAGTAACTACAGTTTGTGGCTACATCTCTTAAGTGCAAGTTAAAACTCTACTCTGCAAAGCCAAAGCCATTTATCAACAACACCCAGAAACACCACTGGCTTTGCTGGGCCCGAGCTCATTCACAAACAGGGACGGGGCGAGGGTCACCACTTTGTCCACAAAGACCAAACAGAATCAGAAATACTTTTATAATCTCCGAGGGGAAATCAAAATTTTCAGCACAATCCCATTCAAGATTAGACAAACATTACAGGGAGACAGAACAGGACTAAACATTACAGGGAGACAGAACAGGATCGCTGACGGGCCTGCCAACTTCCGGGACCCCTTACAAAAAAAGGTGAGATACAGGTAAACAATTGGGGGTTGAGAAGAAAAAAAAATGGTCGAAAACCTAGGCCCTTGGAGAGGGGGTCCAGAATGAGGCCGAGGGAAAAAACAACTCATAGCCATAGCACACAAATGCGTGAGCAAATTGTCAACATTTCTCAACCAGCTGTTGCAAGGAATTTAAAGATTTCACCATCTACAGTCCATTATATCATCAAAAGGTTCAGAGAATCTGGAGAAATCACTGCACATATCCTTCAGGCGGTACTGCATCAAATATCGACATCAGTGTGTAAAGGATATCACCACATGGGTTGAGGAACACTTCATAAAACCACTGTCAGTAACTACAGTTTGTGGCTACATCTGTAAGTGCAAGTTAAAACTATACTATGCAAACCAAAAGCCATTTATCAACAACACCCGGACCCGCCGCCGGCTTTGCTGGGCCCGAGCTCATCCACAAACAGGGTCACCACTTTGTCAACA
Source organism: Nerophis ophidion (assembly GCF_033978795.1). Taxonomy (NCBI): domain Eukaryota; kingdom Metazoa; phylum Chordata; class Actinopteri; order Syngnathiformes; family Syngnathidae; genus Nerophis; species Nerophis ophidion. Next base: position 10,751,871 of record NC_084639.1, on the reverse strand, counting down.
AATCCCAATCAGAATCAGAAATACTTTAATTATTCCAGAGGGGAAATTAAAATGTTCAGCACAATCCCATTCAAGATTAGACAAACATTACAGGGAGACAGAACGGGATCGCTGACGGGTGTGCCAACTTTTGGCGCCCCTTACAAAAAAAGGTGATATACAGGTAAACAATGGGGCGGGGGGGAATCGGTCAAAAGCCTGGGCCCTTGGAGAGGGGTCCAGAATGAGGCCAAGGGAAAAAACAAATCATAGCCATAGCACAGAAATGCGTGAGCAAATTGTCAACATTTCTCAACAAGCTGTTGCAAGGAATTTAGGGATTTCACCATCTACGGTCCATTATATCATCAAAAGGTTCAGAAAATCTGGAGAAATCACTGCACATATCCCTCAGGCGGTACTGCATCAAATAGTGACATTAGTGTTTAAAAGATGTCCCCACATGGGCTCAGGAACACTTCATAAAACCACAGTCAGTAACTACAGTTTGTGGCTACACCTGTAAGTGCAAGTTAAAACTCTACTATGCAAACCAAAAGCCATTTATCAACAACACCCGGACCCGCCGCCGGCTTCACTGGGCCCCGAGCTCATCTAAGATGGACTGATGCAAAGTGGAAAAGTGTTCTGTGGTCCGATGAGTCCACATTTCAAATTGTTTTTTGGGAACGGTGGACGTCGTGTCCTCCGGAACAAAGAGATAAAAGAACCATCCGGATTGTTCTAGGCGCAAAGTTGAAAAGCCAGCACCTGTGATGGTATGGGGGTGTATTAGTCCCCAAGGCATGGGTAACTTACACATCTGTGAAGGCACCATTGATGCTTAAAGGTCCATACAGTTTTTGGAGCAACATATGTTGCCACCCAAGCAGAGTTATCATGGACGCCCCTGCTTATTTCATTTAGTGGGTGTGGGTGGTAAGCCATCCATCCTGTTGTGGTTTTAATTGGCTAACCCAATGTCCGCCATCTGCGGCGCCGAGGTCACAGCCAGTCACCCCGTATGAGAACATTGCGTGTCCAGGAGACACTCCAGCTTCATTAAGCTTCCTCTCTGATTGGGTCTCGTAGCTCACCGCCCCTTTAATTAGACAAGTTCATTGAATCCCACCTTGCCGCGGGTGCAACGCCACCTTGCTAAATCGCAGAATAATTGTTGGATTTGTTGTTATCTGATATTTTTTTTTCACGCTTTCAGCTGGGGAACGAGGAGAAGTATGAGCTGCTTCACGTGCTGGAGTTTACAAGGTACGCTGTCACTTTGCAGCCAGCATGTATAAATGTACATCCATGCATGCCATGCACTTATTTCTATGTAGGGACACTATACAACTGTGTTAGTACTTTTGGTCTTTAGTCTTAGAGCCAAGTATGCAGTTTTTTAGCAAGGTTTTAATGTACATAGGTTTTTCTCCAAGTTTCTCCAGCACTTACTGTCAAAGACAACAGATGATTAGATGAACTCGTAACCACCTAGGAAATCTATTCACCTGTCAGCTGTGACTCTGCCCTCAACACCATAGACAGAGGCGGTGACCTTTGCTCCTGCAGGCACACTGTTATTTGAACTATTTTACTAATGTCTCAATACAAATACAGTATATGCATGGCATGATGTATGGACACTATAGAACTCCCTTTGGCGTTTTTAGTGCTGTTTTTAGTAAGTGCTACCATGCTAACAGTTAGCATGCTAACATTTGAACTACTTTATTAATGTCTAAATATAATTTAATGCACGGCAGGATATACCGACACCGTAGAACTGTGTTAGTACTTTTGGTCTTTAGTGTTATTTTGCTACCATGCTAACAGTTAGCATGCTAATATTTTAGCTATTTTACTTATGTCTAAATAGAAATACAGTATTTGCATGGCATGTAGGGACACTATAGAACTCCCTTGGCGCTTTTAGTCTCTAGTGCTGTTTTGGTAAGTGTTACCATGCTAACAGTTAGCATGCTAGCATTTGAGCTATTTTACTAATGTCTAAATATAAACATGCATGCATGGTATACAGACACTATAGAACTGTGTTGATACTTTAGGTCTTTAGTGTTATTTTGCTACCATGCTAATAGTTAGCATGCTAATATTTGAGTTATTTTACTCATGTCTAAGTATAAATACAGTATATGCATGGCATGATGTAGCGACATTACAGAACTCCATTGGCGCTTCTAATCTTTAGTGCCGTTTTGGAAAGTGCTAACCATGCTAACAGTTAACATGCTAAAATTTGAGCTATTTTACTAATGTCTAAGTATAAATATATACATGGCATGATATACAGACTGTGTTGATACTTTTGGTCTTTAGTGTTGTTTTGCTACCATGCTAACAATTAGCATGCTAATATTTTATCTATTTTACTCGTGTCTAAATACAAATACAGTATATGCATGTCTTCAGTCTATTAGTGTTCAGTCCTATTTCGGTAAATGCTACCATGCTAACAGTTAGCATGCTAATATTTGAGCTTCTTTGCTCATGTCTAAATATAAATTTGTGCTTGGCATGGTATCCAGACACAATAGAACTGCATTGATACTTTAGGTCTTAATTGTTGTTTTGCTACCAAGCTAAAAGTTAGCATGCTAGTATTTTAGCTATTTTACTCATGTCTAAATAAAAATAGAGTATATGCATGTCTTCGGTCTATTAGTCTTCAGTGCTATTTTTGTAAATGCTACCATGCTAACAGTTAGCATGCTAATATTTTAGCTATTGTACTCAAGTCAAATATAGTATATGCATGGCATGATGTAGGGACACTAGAACTCTCTTGGCGCTTTTAGTCTTTAATGCTGTTTTTGGTAAATGCTACCATGCTAACAGTTAGCATGCTAACATTTGAACTATTTTATTAATGTCTAAATATAATTTAATGCACGGCAGGATATACCGACACCTTAGAACTGTGTTAGTACTTTTGGTCTTTAGTGTTATTTTGCTACCATACTAACATTTAGCATGCTAATATTTGAGCTATTTTACTTATGTCTAAATAGAAATACAGTATATGCATGGCATGTAGGGACACTATAGAATTCCCTTGGCGCTTTTAGTCTCTAGTGCTGTTCTGGTAAGTGCTACCATGCTAACAGTTAGCATGCTAGCATTTGAGCTATTTTACTGATGTCTAAATATAAACATGTGCATGGCATGGTATAGAACTGCATTGATACTTTAGGTCTTAATTGCTATTTTGCTATCAAGCTAAAAGTTAGCATGCTAATATTTTAGCTATTTTACTCATGTCTAAATACAAATAGAGTATATGCATGTCTTCAGTCTATTAGTCTTCAGTGCTATTTTGGTAAATGCTACCATGCTAACAGTTAGCATGCTAATGTTTTAGCTATTGTACTCAAGTCTAAATACAATTATAGTATATGCATGGCATGATGTAGGGACACTATAGAACTCCTTTGGCGCTTTTAGTCTTTAGTGCTGTTTTTGGTAAGTGCTACCATGCTAACAGTTAGCATGCTAACATTTGAACTAATTTATTAATGTCTAAAGATAATTTGATGCACGGCACGATATACCGACACCTTAGAACTGTGTTAGTACTTTTGGTCTTTAGTGTTATTTTGCTCCCATGCTAACAGTTAGCCTGCTAATATTCTAGCTATTTTACTTTTGTCTAAATACAAATACAGTATATGCATGGCATGTAGGGACACTATAGAACTCCCTTGGCGCTTTTAGTCTTTAGTGCTGTTTTGGTAATTGCTACCATGCTAACAGTTAGCATGCTAACACTTGAGCTTTTATACTAATGTCTAAATATAAATATATGCATGGTATGATATACAGACCGTGTTGATACTTTTGGTCTTTAGTGTGGTTTTTTTACCATGCTAACAATTAGCATGCTAATATTTCATCTATTTTACCCATGTCCAAATACAAATACAGTATATGCATGTCTTCAGTCTATTAGTGTTCAGTGCTGTTTCGGTAAATGCTACCATGCTAACAGTTAGCATGCTAATATTTGAGCTTCTTTGCTCATGTCTAAATATAAATTTGTGCATGGCATGGTATCCAGACGCAATAGAACTGCATTGATACTTTAGGTCTTAATTGTTATTTTGCTACCAAGCTAAAAGTTAGCATGCTAATATTTTAGCTATTTTACTCATTTCTAAATACAAATCGAGTATATGCATGTCTTCGGTCTATTAGTCTTCAGTGCTATTTCAGTAAATGCTACCATGCTAACAGTTAGCATGCTAATATTTGAGATATTTTACTAATGTCTAAATATAAATATATGCACGGCATGGAATACAGACACGATAGAACTGCGTTGATACTTTAGGTCTTTAGTGTTATTTTGCTACCATGCTGCGTTGATACTTTAGGTCTTTAGTGTTATTTTGCTACCATGCTAACAGTTAGCATGCTAATATTGCGCTTTTAGTCTTTGGTGCTTATTTCGTAAGTGCTACCATGCTAACAGTTAGCATGCTAGCATTTTAGCTATTTTACTCATGTTTAAATACCAATAGAGTATATGCATGTCTTCGGTCTATTAGTCTTCAGTGCTATTTTGGTAAATGCTACTATGCTAACAGTTAGCATGCTAATATTTTAGCTATTGTACTCAAGTCTAAATACAAATATAGTACAGTATATGCATGGCATGATATAGGGACACTATAGAACTCCTTTGGCGCTTTTAGTCTTTAGTGCTGTTTTAAAAAGTGCTACCATGTTAACAGTTAGCATGCTAGCATTTGAGCTATTTTACTAATGTCTAAATATAAACATATGCATGGCATGGTATACAGACACTATATAACTGTGTTGATACTTTAGGTCTTTAGTGTTATTTTGCTACCACGCTAATTGTTACCATGCTAATATTTTAGCTATTTTACTCAAGTCTAAATACAAATATAATACATGCATGGCATGATGTATGGACACTATAGAACTCCTTTGGCGCTTTTAGTCTTTAGTGCTATTTTGATAAGTGTTAACAGTTAGCATTCTAGCATTTTAGCTATTTCCCTCATGTCTAAATATAAACATATGGATGGCATTTTAACTGTAGAACACCACTTTTATTTTTTAGTGATGTGTTTTCCTAGGCGTTACCATGCTAACAGCTAATATGCTAACATTTGAGCTATTTTATTAATGTCTAAATGCAGATCTATGCCTGGTATACAGACACTATAAAACTGCGTTGGTACTTTTGGTCATTCGAATTATTTTACTAGGTGCTAACAGTTAGCTTGCTAGCATGTCTAAAAACAAATGTGCATGACATGATGTAGCACTTTTGGTACTTTTGTTTAGGATGCTAGCCTTAAACATACTTACCATTTGCTTTTAAAAAAGCCCAGAATGCTTGGCAACAAGTTAGTTTTAGATCACAACTCAGATACAGTAGGAAGGAGATTTATATGTCCCCATTTCTTGTCGTTTACCTGACACATGAAACGTGACGATGTTTGGGCCTGCACTATCCACTTTAGCCGCCAGATGGCAGTAGAGTGTTGAATATCTTCAAAGGCCTACTGAAACCCACTACTACCGACCACGCAGTCTGATAGTTTATATATCAATGATGAAATATTAACATTGCAACACACGCCAATACGGCCTTTTTAGTTTACTAAATTGCAATTTTAAATTTCCCGCGAGGTATCCTGTAGAAAACGTTGCGGTATGATGACGCGTGCGTTTGACGTATCAGGTTGTAGCGGACATTATTTTCCAGCCCGATCCAAGCTATAAGTAGTCTGCTTTAATCACATAATTACACAGTATTCTGGACATCTGTGTTGCTGAATCTTTTGCAATTTGTTCAATTAATAATGGAGAACTCTAAGTAGAAAGATGGAGGTGGGAAGCTTTTAGCCTTTAGCCACACAAACACATGGTGTTTCCTTGTTTAAAATTCCCGGAGGTGAAGCTTTACTATGGATCAGAGCGGTCAAGCGAACATGGATCCCGACTACATGTCAACCGGCAGTTTTCGGTGAGAAAATCGTGGTAATAAGTCGGCTCTTACCGGAGATCAGCGGAGCTTCTGTCCTGCTGCAGCTTCGTGACTTCAGAGATTCTGGCGTCAACACACCCGTGGCCACACCCCTCAGACTTTCAGGTATTATTTAACTCACTAAAACACTAGCAACACAATAGGCAGATAAGGGATTTCCCAGAATTATCCTAGTAAATGTGTCTAATAACATCTGAATCGCTCCCACTGTGCAATCGCCTTTTTTTCCCCCTAGTTTTTCACTCTAAATTTCCACATCCACGAATCTTTCATCCTCGCTCAAATTAATGGGGAAATTGTCGCTTTCTCGGTCCGAATAGCTGTTGCTGCTGGAGGCTATGATTATAAACAATGTGAGGATGTGAGGAGCTCCACAACCCGTGACATCACGTGCACATAGTCTGCTACTTCCGGTAAAGGCGAGGCTTTTTTTATTAGCGACCAAAAGTTGCGAACTTTATCGTCGATGTTCTCTACTAAATCCTTTCACCAAAAATATGGAGATATCGCGAAATGATCAAGATTGCTATCCCCGTTTAAATAAAAACATTTTCATTTCAAAAATGTGTTCTGTGGCAATTCCAACTTTGACCACAGCGTCAGTTGCGCTGGAGAGTGGCACTTTCCATCATTTTCAGCCGACTGCATTGCAAAATGATGAACCGCCCCTTTTCCAGGAATGGGGTCTCTATGAATCCCTTCCCTACTGTAGCAGGCCCACTCACAATCTCAGTGGGAATAGTTTGTGGAAGTTATTTGTTATTGTTTGTTGACAAAATATGGAGTGACGTCGTATCCAAAGTATCCTCCATGTTGTCCAATTTTAGCCGCCGCGCGCTCAAACTGTGCGTGATAATTTGTCGACTAACACCTCGCCATGTAACACCTTCCCTTTCTCTGCCCACCCCGCCACAGCGCCAGGAAGAGGATGTCAGTCATCATGCGCACGCCATCCGGAAAGATCCGCCTCTACTGCAAAGGAGCGGTGAGTGTCTGTGTCTGTCCCCATGGCAACAACGCCGCCGCCATCATCAGCATCAGCGCCACATAGGCGGACTGGCGCAGGAAAGGAATGATCATGGAACCTTCTAGAAGACACATGATTAGGGTTGAGTTGTCAAGGCGTGTGCTTCTCCTCAGGACACGGTCATCTATGACAGACTGGCAGACAGTTCTCGCTACAAAGAGATCACGTTGAAGCATCTGGAGCAGTTTGCCACCGAGGGTGAGTGGGTGAGCGCTGCCCCCTGGTGGCTGACAGTGAAGCACTCCGCCTTTGGGGTCTTTTCTTCATCACACAGTCGGGACAGTTCAATGCTTTCATCTAAATAAAGCAGGGGTCGGCAACCCCAAATGTTGAAAGAGCCATACTGGACAAAAAATACAAAAAACTAATCTGACGTTAAGTGTCTATATCAGCTATATTAGTCTACTATCAAAATGACTTTAAAAAAGTCTTATATAAGTGTTATAAAGAAGACAACACATGATGTGTCAATATTAGCCTACTATCAAAATGACTATTAGTTTCATGTAAGTCTTAAAATGAAGGCAACACATGATTTAAGTGTCTATATTAGCTATATTAGCCTACTATCAAAATTACTTTAAAATTGCTATAATGAACCAACAACACGTGATTTAAGTGTCTATATTAGCCTACTATCAAAATGATTTTAAAAGTCTTTTATAAGTGTTATAATAAAGACAACACATGATGTAAGTGTCTATATTAGCTGTATTAGCCTACTATCATAATTACTTTAAAAGTCTTATATAAGTGTTATAATGTAGACCACACATGACGTGTCTATATTAGCCTACTATCAAAATGACTTTATTAGTCTCATGTAAGTCTTAAAATGAAGACAACACATGATCTAACTGTCTATATCAGCTATATTAGCCTACTATCAAAATTACTTTAAAAGTGTTATAATGAAGACAACACATGATTTAAGTGTCTATATCAGCTATATTAGCCTACTATCAAAATGACTTTAAAAGTGTTATAATGAAGACAACACATGAATTAAGTGTCTATGTTAGCCTACTATCAAAATTACTTCAAGTCTTATATCACCGTCATAATGTAGACCAAACATGACATAAGTGTCTATATTAGCCTACTATCAAAATGGCTTTATTAGTCTCATGTAAGTCTTAAAATGAAGGCAACACATGATTTAAGTGCCTATATTAGCTATATTAACCTACTATCAAAATGACTTTAAAAGTGTTATATAAGTGTTATATAATGTAGACCACACGTGACATAAGTGTCTATATTAGCCCACTATTAAAATTACTTTAAACGTCTTATATCACTGTTATATGTAGACCACACATGACATAATTGTCTATATAAGCCTACTATCAAAATGACTATTAGTCTTATATACGTGTTATAATAAAGGCAACACATGATTTAGGTGTCTATATTAGATGTATTAGCCTACTATCAAAATTACTTTAGAAGTCTTATATAAGTGTTATAATAAAGGCAACACGTGATTTAAGTGTCTATATTAGATGTATTAGCTTGCTATCAAATTGACTTTACAAGTGTTATAATCAAGACAACACATGACATGTCTATATCAGCCTACTATCAAAATGACTATTAGTCTTATGTAAGTGTTATAATAAAGGCAACACATGATTTAAGTGTCTATATTAGATGTATTAGCCTACTATCAAAATGACTTTACAAGTCTTATATAAGTGTTATAATGAAGACAACACATGATGTAAGTCTCTATATTAGCTATATTAGCCTACTATCAAAATGACTTTAAAAGTCTTATAAGTGTTATAATGAAGGCAACACATGATGTAAGTCTCTATATTAGCTATATTAGCCTACTATCAAAATGACTTTACAAGTCATATATAAGTGTTGTAATAAAGACAACACATGACATAAGTGTTTATATTAGCTATATTAGCCGACTATCAAATTGACTTCTACAAGTCTTATATAAGTGTTATAACGAGGACAACACATGACGTTAGTGTCTGTATTAGCCTACTATCAAAATGATTTTAAAAGCCTTATATAAGTGTTATAATAAAGACAACACATGACATAAGTGTCTATATCAGCTATAATAGCCCACTATCGAAATTACTTTAAAACTCGTATAAGTGTTACAATGAAGACAACACATGACCTTTCCATATTAGCCTACTGTAAAAATGTCTATTAGTCTTATAATAAAGGCAACACATGATTTAAGTGTCTATATTAGCTATATTAGCCTACTATCAGAGTGACTTTACAAGTCTTATATAAGTGTTATCATGAGGACAACACATGATTTAAGTGTCTATATATTAGCCTACTATCAAAATGATTTTAAAAGTCTTATATAAATGTTATCATGAAGGCCACACATGACGTGTTTATATAAGCTATATTAGCCTATTATCAAAATTTATTTAAAAGCTGTATATAAATCTTACAATGAAAACAACACATGACGTAGGTGTCTATATTAGATATAATAGCCTACTATCAAAATAAATTTAAAAGCTGTATATAAGTGTTATAATGAAAACAACACATGACGTAAGTGTCTATATTAGCTATATTAGCCTACTATCAAAATGACTTTAAAAGTCTTATAATGACGGCAACACGTCATAAGTGTCTATATTAGCCTACTATCAAAATTACTTTAAAAGTCTTACGTAAGTGTTATAATGAAGGCAACACATGACATAAGTGTCTATATTAACCTACTATCAAAATGACTTTAAAAGTCTTATATAAGTCGTTGCAGAACCCCGATCTAAATAAATATGCCGATAAAACTACATTTTATGGAGGTGTGCTCTGTAGGAATGCTGCCCCCAAGTGGCGCAAACTGGCAGTGTTGACAATGTGGAGTAAAAGACCACCTACACATTTTTTAATAGGTTCAGATTATTTTTAATATTGGATTTTGTTTGGGACCCGGTTGTTGTCCAATATTTAGTAATCATTTTAATTGAACTTGTATTATAATTTATTTAGCAGTTTTTTATTGATTTATTATTTTTCCACTTAATATATTTTACTGGTATTTAAGAGTTTTTCTTATGATTATTATCATTATACAAATACATTTGTATTAATTGATTGCAATACATTTGCAAACATTGCTTTGAAGAAAAAAAGATAATCCACAAAAGAGAATACAAACTCTAAAAAAAGGATATACATAATTTAAAATAAGTAAGCAAACAAAAAAATGGATTGCAACTAAAGGAAAAGGGGGAAAAATATATACAGTTTTTCTACTTGCCATGTATTTACGTTTTAATACTTAATTTCAATGATTTTGCAATTTAAAAAAAATTATAATAATTTTATCCACAAAGTAAAATACAAACTCTTAAAGTGGATACATATTTTAATAGGTTCAGATTATTATATTTTGTTTGGTTTCTAGTTCTCATCCAATATTTACTAATCATTTTAATTGAACTTGTATTATCATTGATTTATAATCATTTTTCCACTTAATATGTTTTACTGGTTTATAATTATATTTAATTGCAATACATTTGCAAACATTGCATATTATCTTATCATTTAACATTGCTTTAAAAAATAAGAAACTCTAAAAAAAGGATTTACATAATTTGAAACAAATAAGGAAATGGGGAGGAAAAATTATACACAGTATTTCTCCTTATGTATTTTAGTTATGTATTTAAGTTTTAATACGTCATTGCAATGAATTTGCAAGAATTGCATATGTTATTCTTCGACATTTATTTTTTTAAATAAATTGTATCCAAAAAGTAAAATACAAACTCTTAAAAAAAAAGGATTAATATTTTATTAGGTTCAGATTATTTTTTACTAATGAATTGTGTTTGGGTTCAAGTTCTAGTCCAATGTTTAGTAATCCTTTTAATTGATCGTCTTATTTCTTTTGCATTTTTTATTGATTTATTATTTTTTTGTCCTCCTACAGAAACCATATTCAAACAAAAAATATGTTTTTTCCCCCCTCATCTTTTTCCATTTTTCATATATTTTTGAAAAAGCTCCAGAGAGCCACTAGGGCGGCGCTAAAGAGCCGACACCCATATTCGGTCGTAAAATCAGTGTCAGTTGAGTCCATTGGTTGCCTGTAGTGATTTTTAATGTCCAGCAGATGTCAGTATTTAGTAACTCAGGACAGTGACAGGCAGAAAAATGGCATTTTCCCACTTAAATAGCCCATAGCCCCGCCCACTCGCTGGTACCAATTTGACAGGGGGAATTAAGAAAACCGTTCTTTTGTGAATTACACCATAAATAACCATCTACAAAGTATTCACATAGTAATTTTGTATTTGTAAAGCAGTCATTCTTGTACGCTGTGTATTCAGGCTTCGACAACACAACTTTTAAATGTCCAGCGTGCCTCCGCAACACCCAGTTTCTGACAATCATGGTTCGGCCCAAATTAGGCCTAATTAGTCAAAGCAGCCCCACCTTGACTCTTTTTAGCCACACATTCAGAGCCATGGTGAGTGAGATGTTACAATTTGTTTGTTGAGCATGCATGACTGAAAAAAAAGATGGTTTTCACTGACTAACGCGATTGAATGTTTGTAGTTTGTCCATCTTGAACTACCTAACAAATATGTACAGTTTGAGAGGAAGTCAAAGGTCAAACCGTGACAGTGTGAGGATAAACTGTCACAGAGAGTTTTTTTTAATAATTATTATCATTACATAAGTACAGTTGTATTACTTTTTTGCAATTCAGAGCACATTTTAATGGCAATGAATTCTCAAAAATTGCATATTTTATCCTTTGACATTTATTTAAAAAAAGGAATTGTATCCACTTGAAAATAATATATATTTTAATAGGTTCAAATTATTGCATTTTTTTTTTTTTAATTTATTGATTTTCCTGTCAATATATTTAAAAAATATTTTACTGGTATTAAAAAGTATTTTTTTATTATTATATTAATACAGTTGTATTACTTGATTGCAATACATTTGCAAATATTGCATATTATCTTATCCTTTAACATTGAGTAAAAAAACAAACATGATAAACATAATTTGAAATAAATAAGCTAACAACAACAAAAATTATTAAATAAAAAAGGAAGCGGGGAGGAAAAACTATATACAGTATTTCTACTTATCTTTTATTCACGTTTTAATACCTAATAGCAATGAATTTGCTAAAATTGCATTTTTTATCCTTCGACATTTATTTAAAAAAAATAAATTATATCCACAAAGTGAATATAAAAAAAGGATACATATTTTAATAGGTTCAGATTATTTTTAATATTTTTGGGTTTGTTTGGGTTCTGGTTCTAGTCCAATATTTAGTAATCATTTTAATTAAACTTGTATTATAATTTATTTTGTATTTTTTATTCATTCATTAATTTTCCACTTATTATATTCAAAAATATTTTACTGGTATTTAAGAGTTTTTTTAATGAATATTTTTGTTATTATATAAACATTTGTATTACTTGATTGCAATACATTTGCAAACATTGCATATTATCCTTTAACATTGCTTTAAAAAAAACAAATAAAAAATTATATACATAATTAGAAATAAATAAGCTAACAACAACAAAAAAATGTTATAAATAAAAAAGGAAGTGGGGAGGAAAAACTATATACAGTATTTCTACTTATGTATTTACTTTTTAATATTTAATTTCAATGAATTTGAAAAAAATTCTTATTTTATCCACCGACATTTATTTTTAAAAAGAAATTGCATCCACAAAGTAAAATACAAACTCTTAAAAAAGATACATATTTTAATAGGTTCAGATTATTTTTTAATATATTTGGGTGTGTAGATTCTGGTTTTAGTCCAACATTTAATAATCCTATTAATTGAATTTGTATTATTTGTTTAGCATTTTTTAATTGATTTTATTATTTTTACACTTAATATATTTTTGTGACTGGTATTTAAGTTTTTTTAATGATTATTATTATTACATAAATACATTTGTATTGATTGCAATACACTTGCAAATATTGCATATTATCTTATCCTTTAACATTGCCTAAAAAAAATCTTAAGATGTACATAATTTAAAATAAATAAGCAAAGAACAAATAAAATGATCATGAATAAAAAAGGAAACATCTATATACAGTATTTCTACTCACCATGTACGTTTTAATACTTAATTTCAATGAATTTGCAAAAAATGCATATTTTATCCTTCAACATTAATTTTAAAAAAGGAATTGTATCCACAAAGTAAAATACAAACTCTTGAAAATAATACATATTTTAATTGGTTCAGATTGTTGCATTTTTTTTAAATTGATTTATTATTTTTCCACTTAGTATATTTTTAACTATTTTACTGGTATTAGAACTTTTTTTTATGATTCCTATCATTATATTAATACAGTTATATTATTTGATTGCAATACATTTGCAAATATTGCATATTATCTTATCCTTTAACATTGCTTTAAAAAAATACCAGCTAAAAATGATATACATAATTTGAAATAAATAAGCTAACAACAAAAAATGTTATAAATAAAAAAGGAAGTGGGGAGAAAAAACTATATACAGTATTTCTACTTATCATTTATTTACGTTTCAATATTTAATTGCAATGAATTTGCAAAAATTGCATTTTTTTTTACCCTTTGACATTTATTTTCCAACAATAAAGTCTATCCACAAAGTAAAATGCAAACTCTTGAAAAGGATAAATATTTTAATAGGTTCAGATTATCCATCCATCCATCCATCATCTTCCGCTTATCCGAGGTCGGGTCGCGGGGGCAACAGCCTAAGCAGGGAAACCCAGACTTCCCTCTCCCAAGCCACTTCGTCTAGCTCTTCCCGGGGGATCCCGAGGCGTTCCCAGGCCAGCCGGGAGACATAGTCTTCCCAACGTGTCCTGGGTCTTCCCCGTGGCCTCCTACCGGTTGGACGTGCCCTAAACACCTCCCTAGGGAGGCGTTCGGGTGGCATCCTGACCAGATGCCCGAACCACCTCATCTGGCTCCTCTCGATGTGAAGGAGCAGCGGCTTTACTTTGAGTTCCTCCCGGATGGCAGAGCTTCTCACCCTATCTCTAAGGGAGAGCCCCGCCACACGGCGGAGGAAACTCATTTCGGCCGCTTGTACCCGTGATCTTGTCCTTTCGGTCATGACCCAAAGCTCATGACCATAGGTGAGGATGGGAACGTAGATCGACCGGTAAATTGAGAGCTTTGCCTTCCGGCTCAGCTCCTTCTTCACCACAACGGACCGGTACAACGTCCGCATTACTGAAGACGCCGCACCGATCCACCTGTCGATCTCACGATCCACTCTTCCCTCACTCGTGAACAAGACTCCTAGGTACTTGAACTCCTCCACTTGGGGCAGAGTCTCCTCCCCAACCCGGAGATGGCACTCCACCCTTTTCCGGGCGAGAACCATGGACTTGGACTTGGAGGTGCTGATTCTCATTCCGGTCGCTTCACACTCGGCTGCGAACCGATCCAGCGAGAGCTGAAGATCCCGGTCAGATGAAGCCATCAGGACCACATCATCTGCAAAAAGCAGAGACATAATCCTGCGGTTACCAAACCGGAACCCCTCAACGCCTTGACTGCGCCTAGAAATTCTGTCCATAAAAGTTATGAACAGAATGGGTGACAAAGGACAGCCTTGGCGGAGTCCAACCCTCACTGGAAATGTGTTCGACTTACTGCCGGCAATGCGGACCAAGCTCTGGCACTGATCGTACAGGGAACGGACCGCCACAATAAGACAGTCCGATACCCCATACTCTCTGAGCACTCCCCACAGGACTTCCCGAGGGACACGGTCGAATGCCTTCTCCAAGTCCACAAAGCACATGTAGACTGGTTGGGCAAACTCCCATGCACCCTCAAGAACCCTAAGTTCTAGTCCAATATTTAATAATCCTTTTAATTGATCTTGTCTTATTTCTTTTGCATTTTTATTGATTAATAATTTTTCCCACTTAATATATTTTAAAGTTTTTTACTGGTATTTAAGATTTTTTTAATGATTATTATTATTATACAAACACATTTGTATTACTTGATTGCAATACATTTGCAACATTGCATATTATCTTATCCTTTAACATTTCTTTAAAAAAAAAAAACTCTAAAAAAGATGTACATAATTTAAAATAAATAAGAAAACAACTAAAATGATCATAAATTAAAAAGGAAACAGGGAGAAAAATCTATATACAGTATATCTACTTATCATGTATTTGCATTTTAATACTTAATTGTAATGAATTCGCAAAAATTGCAAATTTTATCCTTCAACATTTATTTTAAAAAATGAATTGTATCCACAAAGTAAAATACAAACTTTTGAAAATAATACATATTTTAATGGGTTCAGATTCTTGCATTTTTTTAATTAATTTATTATTTTTCTTCTTAGTATATTTGAAAAATATTTTACTGGTATTAAAAAAAAATTGTTATGATTCTTATCATTATATCAATACAGTTGTATTACTTGATTGCAATACATTTGCAAACATTGCATATTATCTTATCCTTTAACATTGCTTTAAAAAAAAAAACCTCTAAAAAAGATGTACATAATTTAAAATAAGCAAACAACAAATAAAATGATCGTAGATAAAAAAGGAAACGGGGAGAAAAATCTATATACAGTATTTCCACTCATGTATTTGCGTCTTAATACTTAATTGCAATGAATTCGCAAAAATTATACGTTTAATCCTACATTTATTTTAAAAAGGGAATTGTATCCACAAAGTAAAATACAAACTTTTGAAAATAATACATATTTTAATGGGTTCAGATTCTTGCATTTTTTTTAATTAATGTATTATTATTCCTCTTAATATATTTAAAAAAATATTTTACTGGTATTAAAAAGTTTTTTTTATGATTCTTATCATTGTATTAATACAGTGGTATTACTTGATTGCAATACATTTGCAAACATTGCATATTATCTTATCCGTTGACATTGCTTAAAAAAAATACAAACTAAAAAAGGATAAACATAATTTTGATTTAATAAGCAAACAACAAAAATGTTTACAAATAAAAAAGGAAACGGAGAGAAAAAATTATCTCTACTTATCTATTTACGTTTAAATACTGAATTGCAATTAATTTGAAAAATTCCCATATTTTATACTTCAACATTTATTTTAAAAAGGAAATTGTATCCACAAAGTCTTGAAAAGGATACAAATGAAATAATAAGCAATCAAACAACAAAAATACAAGGAAAATAATAATAAAAGGGGAGAAAAACACATATCTGCATAACATTTATGCATGGATACACACCCACATAAGGATAATATACTTACAAAACTAAAGATCTAATGTAAGAATTATATCAAAAAGTTATACCTTCAGTACAATTGATAATTTTGCTAAGATAATTACATTCTAACAAAATGTCCACATGCTTTAAAGCAGGGGTTTCAAACTCAATTTACCTGGATGCAGAAACTGGGCCGCGAGAAAAGTTTTCTTAAAAAAATCCAACATGCACTTTTTAATAAATTCACCTTTGAATGGCTTACCCGCCCTAGCAACATACCTGACAACTCTCACGATATTTCCAGTAAAAACATCCGAATATCAGTGCCCCTCCCATCAACCTCCTGGGGCAGTCATTCTCCCGGTTTTCACCCGGACAACAATATTAAGGGCGTGCCGTGATTGCACTGCCTTTAGCGTCCTCTACAACCTGCCTTCACGTCCGCTTTTCCACCATACAAACAGCGTGCCGGCCCAGTCACATATTGTATGAGGCTTCTGCAGACCCACGGAAGTGACTGCAAGACATACTTGGTCAACAGCCATACAGGTCACACTGAGGGTGGCCGTATAAACAACTTTATCACTGTTACAAATATGCGCCACACTGTGAACCCACACCAAACAAGATTGAGACACACATTTTGGGAGAACATCCGTCCCGTAACACAACATAAACACAACAGAACAAATACCCAGAATCCAATGCAGCCCTAACTCTTCCGGGCTACAATATACACTGTGTTACGCCAAATTTCTTCCCCCCTACAAAAACCTTACCCCCCATTTACTTCCGGGGTCATGTTTCTTCTTACGTTAGGAATATCCTCAAGTTAATTTGTCCAATTAATACAGACGTTTTGTTAACGCTATATTATAAAAATATAACGCTATATTATAAAAATACAGACGTTTTGTTAACGCCATATTATAAAAATAAAAACAAGCCTCCCCCCCCCATTTACTTCCGGGGTCACGTTTCCTCTTAGGTCATCCCATAGATTGTGTTTGTAAATTGGTTTTTAATTTTTTTTTATAATATAGCTTTAACAAAACATCTGTATTAGTTGGACAAATTGACTTGAGGATATTCCTGACGTAAGAGGAAACGTGACCCCGGAAGTAAATGGGGGGGGGGGGGGTGTAGGGGGGGAAGAAATTTTGCGTGACATACCCCCCCCCCCCAACCCCGCCCCCTATTGTAGCCTGGAAGAGTTAGGGCTGTATTGGATTCTGGGTATTTTTTCTGTTGTGTTACGGGGGGGATGTTCTCCCAAAACGTGTTTGTCATTCTTGTTTGGTGTGGGTTCACATTGTGGCGCATATTTGTAACAGTGTTAAAGTTGTTTATACGGCCACCCTCAGTGTGACCTGCATGGCTGTTGATCAAGTTGTTTTGCGTCTACAGAAGCCAAATATGACATGTGGCTGGGCTAGCACGTTATTAGTACAGGTTGTAGAGGACGCTCAATGTGGTGCCCCTTTATAATATTGTTAGGGTGAAAATCGGGAGAATGATTACCCCAGGAGGGGCACTGAAAATTGGGAGTCTCCCGGAAAAATCGAGGATATACAAGTATGACGCTTAAAAGCGCCATTCATATAAAGCTTGTGGGCCGCACTAACATTAAATCTTCACATCAAGGTGCGGGCCGCAAAATAACAGCAATTGGCCTGCGGGCCGCGTGTTTGAGACCCCTGCTTTAAAGTGAACATTATTGTATTATTTGGTGTATTTAATATTATTGGATTTTGTTTGGGTTCCAGTTCTAGTCCTATATTTAGTGGGGGTGTAATGGTACATGTATTTGGATTGAGCCGTTTTAGTACGGGGATTTTGGTTCGGTTCGGAGGTGTACCGAACGACACGGACATATTAAGTAGCGCACCGCACGTTTTGTAAACAATGCACACTGAGGCACCGTGAATTGATTTACGTGGACCCCGACTTAAACAAGTTGAAAAACTTATTTGGGTTTTACCATTTAGTGGTCAATTCTACGGAATATGTCCTGTACTGTGCAATCTACTAATAAAAGTTTCAATCAATCAAAAAAAACAACAACACACGGCATGCTAGCATCGGGCTAGGATAGACTGACCGTACCTCCTCTTTTCACCGGACATGTTCTCGTTTGAGGGGCTGTCCGGGTGGAGTTTCTTAAATGCCTCGAATGTCCGGCATTTAAAGTTAGAGTTGCGTGTATTTTCAATGTACGTTCAGGGTAAAGAAGGGGTTAAAAACAAAACAAAAAGTGGTGCACGCAGCAGCATTCGTGAGGGAGGGGCGGAGACAGAGAGAGCGAGAGAGTTATGATAAACGCGCATGCGTCGCCAGGCTCTGCTTTTTACCCATAGATTTATCAGATTTTATTTTTTATTATCTATAGCAGGGGTGTCAAATGTGTGCCCCGGAGGCCATTTGCGGCCCACAGCTAATGTTTTAAAGGCCCACGGCACATTCTAAAAATAATATTATTTTATATAGTATATATAGGTATACCTCAGTTGGTAGAGTGGCCGTGCCAGCAACTTTGGGGTTGCAGGTTCGATTACCACTTCCGCCATCCTACTTACTGCCGTTGTGTCCTTGGGCAAGACACTTTACCCACCAGCTCCCAGTGCCACCCACACTGGTTTAAAATGTAGCTTAGATATTGGGTTTCACTATGTAAAGCGCTTTGAGTCACTAGAGAAAAGCGCTATATAAATATAATTCACTTCACTATTAAAATAAACAAAAGTGAAATAAAAAAGCTTAAAGGCTAAATGTAATTTAGAAAAAGTTGCAACGTTGACTAATAAAACAAAGCTGTTTTTTTTTGTCTTTCAAACTTTCATTGCTCAAAACATAATATTGAATCAAAATCAATGTTATTCTGAATTAGTGACCTATCCAAGGTTCCCATTACTTCACATCAAATATTCCACTAAGAAAAATATTTTTGGTGGAAGATTTAGCAAATTTGTTAAATAAATAATCCAAAAATGTATATTTTGTTGTCTTACTGTACCGAAAATGAACCGACCTGTGACCTCTGAACCGAGGTACGTACCGAACCGAAATTTTTGTGTACCGTTACACCCCTAATATGTAGTAATCCTTTTAATTGAACTTGTATTATCATTTATTTTGCATTTTTTATCAATTTATTATTTTAGTATTGTATATCTGCGATGAGGTGGCGACTTGTCCAGGGTGTACCCTGCCTTCCGCCCGATTGTAGCTGAGATAGGCGCCAGCGCCCCCCGCGACCCCGAAAGGGAATAAGCGGTAGAAAATGGATGGATGGATGGATGTATATTTGCTGTGTCAAGAAGTGAACAACAGAGTGTTTGATGCAGAGGCAAAAAGAAGGGGTCCACATAAAAGTTTGAGTCATGAAAAAGAAGCATAAAACATGATATAATATCAGGCAGAGTCGACTCTTTCATCCAGAAATTGAGTTGTGTTGACGGTCAACGTGTCGTCCTCGTGCAGGTCTGCGCACGCTTTGCTTCGCTGTGACGGACATCAGCGAGTCGTCCTACCAGCACTGGCTGGAGCTGCACCACCGAGCCTGCACCTCCCTGCAGAACCGAGCCCTCAAGCTGGAGGAGAGCTACGAGCTCATCGAGAAGGTCAGAACCCTCGAATCACACCTCGTTGTTTTCTGTTCCCGGCCTCAACTGAATAAACGCCACCTGACTGACATGTGAGGCCAATGCAATCACACTCAGACATCTGGAGGAAAAAAGACGCTGTAGCCCACAGGTAGTTGTGTGTGTGTGTGTGTGTGTGTGTGTGTGTGTGTGTGTGTGTGTGTGTGTGTGTGTGTGTGTGTGTGTGTGTGTGTGTGCGCTGTGGAAGCACAAGTCAAACACAGCGAGCCGCGATCGTAAATCACCTACTTGGCACTGAACTCCACAACCTCCCCCAACTCTCACAAATACGAGTCGGCCGTCATAGAATAAACAACGTTTAGTGGGCAAAGTGTGCCACTGGGTTGCCAAATGGTGGGCACAGTCGTGGTCGAATACAGTTGTAAAGAACATAATGTCATGGCTGATTCGGTTTCCAATCATTTCTACAACTCTTATTTTTTTGTGATTGGAGCACATACTTGTTGGTCACAAAAAAACATTCACGAAGTTTGGTTCTTTTATGAATTTATTATGGGTCTACTGAAAATGTGAGCAAATCTGCTGGGTCAAAAGTATACATACAGCAATGTTAATATTTGCTTACATGTCCCTTGGCAAGTTTCACTGCAATAAGGCACTTTTGGTGGCCATCCACAAGCTTCTGGTTGAATTTTTGACCACTCCTCTTGACAAAATCGGTGCAGTTCAGCTAAATGTGTTGACCCCAAACACACGTCAAAAGACCTTCTGGAGGAAAGTTCTGTGGTCAGATGAAACAAAAATGGAGCTGTTTGGCCACAATACCCAGCAATATGTTTGGAGGAGAAAAGGTGAGGCCTTTCATCCCAGGAACACCATTCCTACTGTCAAACATGGTTGTGGTAGTATTATGCTCTGGGCCTGTTTTGCTGCCAATGGAACTGGTGCTTTAAAATGGGACAATGAAAAAGGAGGATTGCCTCCAAATTCTTCAGGACAACCTAAAATCATCAGCCTAGAGTTTGGGTTTTGGGCGCAGTTGGGTGTTGTAACAGGACAATGACCCCAAACACATGTCAAAAGTGGTAAAGGAATGGCTAAATCAGGCTAGAATTAAGGTTTTAGAATGGCCTTTCCAAAGTCCTGACTTAAACGTGTGGAAAATGCTGAAGAAACAAGTCCATGTCAGAAAAAACAACACATTTAGCTGAACTGCACCAATTTTGTCAAGAGGAGTGGTCAAAAATTCCACCAGAAGCTTGTGGATGGCTACCAAAAGCACCTTATTGCAGTGAAACTTGCCAAGTTAATATTTGCTTACATGTAAGCAAATATTAACATTGCTGTATGTATACTTTTGACCCAGCAGATTTTCTCAAGTTTTCAGTAGACACATAATAAATTCATAAAAGAACCAAACTTCATGAATGTTTTTGTGACCAACAAGTATGTGCTCCAATCACTCTATCACAAAAAATAAGAGCTGTAGAAATCATTAAAAAAATCAAAACAGCCATGACATTATGTTCTTTACAAGTGTATGTAAACTTTTGACCACGACTGTACGTGCAGTACAATAATTTATCATACAGTGTATGGAAAAAAACATTGGGGGGCGCCATTGAGTCATAATCTAGCACTTGCACACATTCCTTAAAGGGGACCTTTTTGAATGTTGCCCACCATTCACAATGCAGGACAAGAACACATGCTTTCCTCTTTTTATGCACTATATTGGGACGGCGTGGCGCAGTGGGAGAGTGGCCGTGCGCAACCCGAGGGTCCCTGGTTCAAATCCCACCTAGTACCAACCTCGTCACGTCCGTTGTGTCCTGAGCAAGACACTTCACCCTTGCTCCTGATGGCTGCTGGTTGGCGCCTTGCATGGCAGCTCCCTCCATCAGTGTGTGAATGTGTGTGTGAATGGGTAAATGTGGAAGTAGTGTCAAAGCGCTTTGAGTACCTTGAAGGTAGAAAAGCGCTATACAAGTACAACCCATTTATCATTTATATTCTAGTTCCTAGTACATACATTCTAGTTCCTAGTACACAACAAGCACCAGGTGGCTAACACTGAAGCTGATGAGGCTCCTATTGCGCCCCGAAACCCCAAAAACCGCCAACAACACTCCTCATACATGTCACGACCTGCATGCTTACCAGGTATTATAGATGTTGTTATTTTAGGCGCTAACACCGAGGAACTACTTTTTTGAGCCATGGCCAGAAATATTGGCACCCTTGCATTTCTGTCGGAAAATGCACCATTTCTCCCAGAAAAGTGTTGAAATTACAGCTGCTTTGGTATTCACGTGTTTATTTCTTTTGTTTGCATTGGAACAACACACAAAAAAATAACCAAAAAAGCCAAATCTGATATTATTTTACACCTTTGAATCGTTTTATTGCTTGGATTTAAATGACGTCACACCCGACTCATTAAATATGTACTAGGCACCACTTTATCTTTCTAGAAGAAAAATGCCTGATGGTTGTGATGTTTTTTTGGCTGAACGAAGCTTCTTAAATCGCGAAAAAGTGAAATGCTTCTTCAGAGTTCCTGGAGAGGTAATCAAGAAGGGCGGAAGAGTGCTAGATTTTACGAAAGACGACGAGAAAAGTAGCGCTCACTTAAACCAAGGGAGCAGATTTTACAGTTTGTTTGATATATTTTTAATAAACTTTACTCATTGAGTATTTCCCTTAAAAGTATTGCGTGAAGTGAAATTAATTATATTTATGTAGCAATTTTCTCTAGTGACTCAAAGCGCTTTACATAGTGAAACCCAATATCTAAGTTTGACAGACTCTTGCTGTCGTTGTGTGGGTTCCATGGACCACTCAGGAAGGACATCTCTTTCGGGCAGGGTTTGACTCTTGTTTATTCTTTCAATGACACAAGTTTGTCTACGATCGGGTCGCTTTTCAGCTCCTTCTCTCCTGCTCGCTCTCAGCCGGCCGCGTCGTCGCTGTCTTCAGCTCGACCTCTGTCGTTTTCGCTCATCAGGTTCTGCAGCAGGTTCTCCTACTCCTTCTGCCCCGATCTTTCCTCTTTCTCCCCTTTTATACACTGCGAGGAGATATGTTGATTGTCTGCCGGTGCGCGATCCACGCACCTGAATTAAATTGCAGCGGCGTCGCTCCCGGCATGCCACACCTCTCCGCTCTGCCGCATTCTCCGCCTCCTTGCCACCATCTTGGGCAGGGCTCCAGCGTGCCCTGCCCCGCCGTCGGCCCGTCGGCTCCGCCTCTCCACATTAAGTTACATTTTTCAAACCAGTGTGGGTGGCACTGGGAGCAGGTGGATAAAGTGTCTTGCCCAAGGACGACAACAGTGACTAGGTTGGCAGAAGCGGGGATCGAACCTGAAACCCTGAAGTTGCTGGCACGGCCACTCTACAAACCGAGCTATACCGCCCCTGTTATCTCTATAATGTTTGTATTGTCTTTTTAAACACACATGAATTAGAAAGTCAGGGTCAATAATATTTTGTCAGGAAATGTACAACAGGACACAAATGGCGTGGAAGCAACCCGAGGGTTCCTGGTTCGATCCCCACCTACCAACCTCGTCATGTCCGTTGTGTCCTTGAGCAAGACACTTCACCCTTGCTCCTGATGGGTCGTGGCTAGAGACTTGCATGGCATCTCCCGCCATCAGTGTGTGAATGTGTGAATCTTGAAATAGTGTCAAAGCGCTTTGAGTACCATGAAATAGGGCGGGGTGGTATATCGAGTATACTCGATATATCGTGGGTTTGTCGATATAGAAAATGACTATCGTGATATTCGAGTGTACGTTCTCATGCAGTTGCTTTTAGCTGCGGGCATTACACTACATGCGTTTCTCACTCTTTGTTGTCTCTCCTCACAGAGACATAAAACAAGGTAGCAGCATGGGTAACATTAGCTGTGATGCTAGCGGCATACTTGCCAACCTTGAGACCTCCGATTTTGGGAGGTGGGGGGCGTGGTTGGGAATGGGGCAGGGGGCTAGGTTTGGGCGGGGCGTGGTTAAGAGGGGAGGAGTATATTTACAGCTAGAATTCACCAAGTCAAGTATTTCATATATATATATATATATATATATATATATATATATATATATATATATATATATATAATCAAAAAAAATATTTTAATTTCAGTGTTCATTTATTTACACATATACACACACACAACACTCATCTACTCATTGTTGAGTTAAGGGTTGAATGGTCCATCCTTGTTCTATTCTCTGTCACTATTTTTCTAACCATATGCATGTACAGTAGATGGCAGTATTGTCCTGTTTATGAGTGTCACAACATTGCTGTTTACGGCAGACGAACTGCTTTACGGTAGACAAAAATGTGACTGCTGTTGTTGTGTGTTGTTACCGCGCTGGGAGGACGTTAATTAAACTGCCTAACAATAAACCCAGATAAGAAACCAAGAACTCGCCCTCGATCATTCTACATTCTATGAATTTCGGGAGATTTTCGGGAGAAAATTTGTCCCGGGAGGTTTTCGGGAGAGGCGCTGAATTTCGTGAGTTTCCTGGAAAATCCATGAGGGTTGGCAAGTATGGCTAGCGGAGTGGTGCGAGTGGTAATACGAGAGAAAGAAGGTGCGAATCTGGCAACAAATGAAGGAAGAATTAATTCCTAGGAAAAACAGCACGGGGTCCATCGTCTGATGTTGGTTTGACTTCAAGCGGGAAGATGTTGAACAAGTATGCGGCAAAAGTGTTCTACAAAACTTAGCACCTACTACTAATTTATAGCATAATTGTGAAAAGTCACTCGCTAGAGAATGAAGAGTGCTTACTTTGCATGTCAACATCTCCGTTCGGTCCCACACCCACAAAATGCTGAAGCAACCATTTCCAGATCAACACCGTATGAAAAAATTTGTCAACAACAGGAGGAGATAACGTTTGCAGTAACCTACCACATAGCAAAGGACATACACTATTTGATTTCCTATTATGCAGCTCATTTTTATTTGAC
This sequence comes from Nerophis ophidion, assembly GCF_033978795.1. Classification (NCBI taxonomy): domain Eukaryota; kingdom Metazoa; phylum Chordata; class Actinopteri; order Syngnathiformes; family Syngnathidae; genus Nerophis; species Nerophis ophidion. The sequence goes on along the minus strand of NC_084639.1, from coordinate 10,726,967 downwards.
ACTTATTGAAATATCTTGTATGACATCATGCACAAAAAGTGCACTTTATTAGTTTTAATGCACGCTTTGTTTGTTTTGTCAGACAGACCTTCAAAGTAGGATCTATCACATGCCTGCGTTTCACCAATCAAATCCAGTCACTGGTGACGTTTGACTCCATTTCATCTATCAAATGTAGTCACTGGTGACGTTTGACTCCGTTTCACCAATCAAATGTAGTCACTGGTGACGTTTGACTCCGTTTCACCAATCAAATGTAGTCACTGGTGACGTTTGACTCCGTTTCACCAATCAAATGTAGTCACTGGTGACGTTTGACTGTGTTTCACCAATCAAACAGACATTTATTTATAAATTTCAACATTTACAGACAGTTGAAAATAATAAAGTAAGTACAAAAACAGTATAAAACCCGTACAAAACAGCGACAGGGGGTTGTAAATTCAAAGTAACTAAAATAAAAATGCAAAAATACCACTTCACGGTGGCAGAGGGGTTAGTGCGTCTGCCTCACAATAAGAAGTTCCTGCAGTCCTGGGTTCAAATCCAGCCTCGGGATCTTTCTGTGTGGAGTTTGCATGTTCTCCCTGTGAATGCGTGGGTTCCCTCCGGGTACTCCGGCTTCCTCCCACTTCCAAAGACATGCACCTGGGGATAGGTTGATTGGCAACACTAAATTGGCCCTAGTGTGTGAATGTGAGTGTGAATGTTGTCTGTCTATCTGTGTTGGCCATGCGATGAGGTGGCGACTTGTCCAGGGTGTACCCCGCCTTCCGCCCAATTGTAGCTGAGATAGGCGCCAGCGCCCCCCGCGACCCCGAAAGGGAATAAGCGGTAGAAAATGGATGGATGGGGATAAAATAAAAATGCAAAAATATATATATATATAAAATAAACAAAGTGCAAAGCCATAGGCTCACTCAATCTCAGTAAACAATTTAAATTTGGAACACAGCATCAGCGTTTTCACAGCTTTTTGGTTGTTAGAGGTAGAGTGTTTTAATGTAGAGTTCTAAATCTTTTTTAAAGGCACAAAAAACAGGTCGGGTATTGAGAAACTTACATTTATGAATATACAACTTAGCCAATAGTATAATGAGCTTGAAAAGGTAAATTTCATTTTAAAATTTTTTTCCAATACAGTGTCAAACTAAATATATATTATTTAATTTAATATATATTATTGTTTTAGTTGCTTAAGAGATATTCCTGGCTCTGAATTTGTTCATTGCTATTTTTATGTTTTTGTGCATTACTTGTTACCGTCATCATTAAAGGAACAGGTTACTCATCAGTTACTCAGTACTTGAGTAGTTTTTTCACAACATACTTTTTACTTTTACTAAAGTAAATATTTGGGTGACTACTCCTTACTTTTACTTGAGTAATACATCTCTAAAGTAACAGTACTCTTACTTGAGTACAATTTCTGGCTACTCTACCCACCTCTGGTGTAGAATGATGTCTGGAACACAATAGTTCCATATGTCTGGGAATGCCACCGGCGTATAATCCCTGATATCACTCGACAAATCTATTTTTGATAAAGTATAGAGATCTGTTCCATTGCATAGTTGGATTTTTTTGCTCGTATCCGCTTTTTGCAGGAAGATTTAAACCTCTTGTGTACAACAGCCATCTTGGCTTGGTCGACCACCACTGCTTTTCACTTCTGGGAAGAAATCACCTGACGGAATACAAGCAATAGGCTGAATAAACTGATATAATATCCTTATTCTCTACTCCTACTATTTTACAGGTTTTATTATTTTTACTTTGCAGCGTCAATCAGAGGGAGCCATCTGCATCAGCGGTTATCGGCCGGGCTGTGGGGGCGTTTTGTGTCAGGGTCCTGGTGGCGTGCAGATGGCTTCTGAGATAGTGTTTACTCACATGTCTCCTCTGTACTCAGCCATGCAATCATTTGTCCATATCAGGCCTGGGCAATTATTTTAACTCAGGGGGGCCACATTTAGAGAAATTAATGTGTCTAGGGGCACTAATACAAAAGTTCACAATAATGTCTGATTGAATGCTAAAAACTTTATGACAGACCGCCTTAAAAAACGTAATGGAATTTTACATTTGTCTATGAACGATAAAACACTGAATATTGACAAAATATGAACGTCACACTCCCATTCGATCGACATATTTTACAATCAAATGAGACGCAACAAAAATGTAAGAAACAGTGAAAATTGAACGCGAAAGGTACAAAATAAACCCACCTACAATCTGATATATCACTAAGTTTTAGAACTTTTTTGTGAAAATCTCCTTCCGCGTCTGTGGAAACGCTTCCTGCCCACACTGCTTGGTGCCTCGTCTGAGCTGCTGTGACGTAGATGACCATAGTAACTAATTAGATTACCATAGTAACTAATTAGATTACCATAGTAACTGGTATATCATCCATAAGCGCAGATTCCAACCATTGAAATACTTTGTGTCGTTGAAGACTTACGGCCATTAGAAAACATGACTGCACATCAAAATGGCAGCTACAGTTTCCCGTCTTAAAGATCTAAAAACAATTATTTGAATGGCTTAACGGGCCGCATGTGGCCCCCGGGCCTTAGTTTGCTCAGGTCTGGTCCATATAGTTGGATATATGTGTTTTTTTGGTATTTGTGTCCATGCATGTATGTGAGAGAATGGTGGATAAGGGTATTTTTTTTTAACTCCTTAAAGCACTTTGTGTTGCATTATTTTTATGTAAAAAAAAAAAGCGCTTCATAAATCAAGTTTGATTGGATTTGATGAGTTTAGTACCAATGTTGTGATCATAAGAGGGGCCCTTTGATCCGCTGCTCGGATCATGGCATATTCAGGTTTTGCTCTGTTGTACATCACATCCTGTTTGTTATTTGACTTCCTTAGTTCCTGGTGGCACTTCATGTTTTGTTCCATTGCCTGATTACGTAATTGTGTCACCTGCCTTGTGTTTCTCACGCGCACCTGCTTTTTGATTACCTCCTGTATTTAAGCCTGCCCTTTTGGTTCGTTCAGTCTCGCAGTCTTATTTGCTTTTGATGCAACAGGTGACTTCGCTATCCCGCATTATGGTAAATACCTTTTTGAACTCGGTAGCTTCCACGCTATTCCTTCCTTTATTTCCCTAGCTCACATGCTAGCGTCTTTTGTTCCTTCTAGCTCACAGGCTAGTTTTGTTGGTTTTGTCTATAGTGCCTTTGTGCAAGTCTTTTTGTTCTTAGTCTATTTTTGTAGTTGTAAATAAATCATCATTCTTACCTTCATGGTATATCCATTCCGCTTGCATCCACGAGAGAACACAACCACACCCCGATACCAGCAAAACGTCACATTAACGTAGTATTATTGAATAATAACCACGGTTCCATCACAATCTAATTCAAATCCATCCATCCATTTCTACCGCTTGTCCCTTTCGGGGTCGAGGGGGTTGCTGGAGCTTATCTCAGCGGTATTCGGGCGGAAGGCGGTGTACACCCTGGACAAGTCGCCACCTCATCGCAGGGCCAACACAGATAGACAGACAACATTCACACACTAGGGCCAATTTAGTGTTGCCAATCAACCTATCCCCAGGTGCTTGTCTTTGGAAGTGGGAGGAAGCCGGAGTACCCGGAGGGAACCCACACATTTTACGGGGAGAACATGGAAACCACCACAGAAAGATCCCGAGCCCGCGATTGAACTCAGGACTTTCGTATTGTGAGGCACATGAACTAACCCAGGATTCACCAACCTTTTTGAAACCAAGAGTTACTTCTTGGGTACTGATTAATGCGAAGGGCTACCAGTTTGATACACACTTAAAGAAATTACCAGAAATAGCCAATTTGCTCAATTTACCTTTAACTCTGTTATTATTAATAATTAAGGATATTTATCTTTGTGGAAACACTGATCATCTTAATGATTTCTCACAATAAATATATATAGAAACAGATGAATATTTTTATAAATATATTTCGACTCTTTAAAATTCAAAATTCAACCGAAAAAAAAAGAGAAAAATGAACTAATTCGAATCTTTTTGAAAAAATTAAAAAAATAATTTATGGAACATCATTAGGAATTTATCCGGATTAAGATTAATTTTAGAATTTTGATGACATGTTTTAAATAGGTTAAAATCAAATCTGCACTTTGTTAGAATATATAACAAATTGGACCAAGCTATATTTCTAACAAAGACAAATAATTTTTTTGAATTTTAATCATAAGTTTGAAGAAATATTTCACAAATATTCGTCGAAAAAACAGAAGCTAAAATGAAGAATTAAATTAAAATATATTTATTATTCTTTACAATAATTAAAAAAAAAAACTTGAACATTGATTCAAATTGTCAAGAAAGAAGAGGAAGGAATTTAAAAGGTATATGTGTTTAAAAATCCTAAAATCATTTTTAAGGTTGTATATTTACTCTAAAATTGTCTTTCTGAAAGTTATAAGAAGCAAGGTAAAAAAATAAATGAAATTTATTTAAACAAGTGAAGACCAAGTCTTTAAAATATTTTCTTGGATTTTCAAATTCTATTTGAGTTTTGTCTCTTGGAATTAAAAATGTCGAGCAAAGCAAGACCAGCTTGCTAGTAAATAGATACAATTTAAAAAATAGAGGCAGCTCACTGGTAAGTGCTGCTTTTTGAGGTATTTTTAGAACAGGCCAGCGGGCGACTCATCTGGTCCTTACGTTGGTGACCCCTGCACTAACCCCTTCCCCACTGTGCTGCCCTAAGTTGAGAATGTAAACCCAATAAATTGCAATTGTTTCTAGCGGATCAGCAAACAATGTTTTCCAAGTCCAAGTTAATCCGTGTCAACCTTCCTCCATAGCTTGAAAACCACATTTTCGTGTCTATATGTACTATGGTCACATGATAATAATAATACAGTACAGGGAAAACTTTTCCTTAACAAGAGAGAGAAATGCTGCCTCAGGGAAAATGTAATTTAAAACGTCTGCAGCTATGTCCGCACAACACTGACAACATTCATCATATCAGTATGTGGAGTAAAGTTATGGAAGGGCTTAAGCAAGGAACTCCAACAATGTACCGATAGGAGCAAGTTTAGGAATGTGGTGTTTGCAAGGTACAGTGTCTGATATCATTTACTGCTGTTTATCTTGTAGTCTGTATTTATTAGAATTATTACAATTAGGTTGATTGGCAACACTAAATGGTCCCTAGTGTGTGAATGTTGTCTGTCTATCTGTGTTGGCCCTTTGATGAGGTGGCGACTTGTCCAGGGTGTACCCTGCCTTCCGCCCGATTGTAGCTGAGATAGGCGCCCGCGACCCCGAAAGGGAATAAGCGGTAGAAAATGGATGGATGGATATTACAATTATCAATATTATGATAGGTTGATTGGTAACACTAAAGTGTGAATATTGTCTGTCTAGCTGTGTTGGCCCTGCGATGAGGTGGCGACTTGTCCAGGGTGTACCCCGCCTTCCGCCCGAATACAGCACCCCCCGTAACCCCAAAAGGGACAAGCAGTAGCAAATGGATGGATGTACCATTGCACGCTGTACAAAACTTTCTGTACACAGTCGTGAAGAACATAATGTCATGGCTGACTTGATGTCATGCCTGTAATTCAGTTTTAAGTCTGATCATGTTTGTTTTGTTTTTGGACTCTTGTTTCCCCGTTTTACACTTCCTGGTTTTGTTTGTTTCCATAGTAGCCCATTAGTTTCCACCTGGTCTCCAAGACACGCCCAGCCCACAGTCCCGCACCTGTTTCCAATCATCATAGCTGCTATTTATACCATTTTGTTTCTGTCCTCGTCCTGGGAATTTTGCTATTTGCTTTCTGCCTTCATGCCTGCTATTGCATTGCCTGCATATGCTACTCATTCTCCATGCCCGCGATCACCTGCCACGCACCTTGCTATTCTTGCCTCCTGTTTTTTTGTCACAGTAAGTGTGTTATTTTAGTTGTTTGTAGTCATGACATCTTGCTTTTTATGTTCATAGTTCATTCATGCCATCGTGCAAGTGTTTTTGTTTCCTGTTTGTATTTTGTAGTCTAGTAATATACCTCCTTCTGAGCGACCTTTGTTTTGATTATTTTTGTATTTAGTGTATTAATAAATTATCATCATGTACCTGAATTCACGCCTGGCATGCCTGTAATCCCTCACCGTCGAAGGAGCAAAACCAATCCATGTCATAGTCCTGACACTTGAGTTTCCTGTAATTTCTACAACTCTTATTTTTTTGTGATTGGAGCACATACTTGTTGGTCACAAAAAACATTCATGAAGTTTGGTTCTTTTATGAATGTGAGCAAATCTGCTGGGTCAAAAGTATACATGCAGCAATGTTAATATTTGCTTACATGTCCCCTGGCAAGTTTCACTGCACAAAGGCACTTTTGGTAGCCATCCACAAGCTTCTGGTTGAATTTTTGACCACTCCTCTTGACATAATTGGTGCAGTTCAGCTAAATTTGTTGTTTTTTTATGACATGGACTTGTTTCTTCAGCATTGTCCACACATTTAAGTCAGGACTTTAAGAAGGCCATTCTAAAACATTAATTGTAGCCTGATTTAGCCATTCCTTTGCCACTTTTGAAGTGTGTTTGGGGTCATTGTCCTGTTGGAACACCCAAATGCGACCAAAACCCAATCTACTCATTGTCCGCCCTGATATCGGTAGGTCGTGAGTTCAAACCCCGGCCGAGTCATACCAAAGACTATAAAAATGGGACCCATTACCTCAGTGCCTGGCACTCAGCATTAAGGGTTGGAATTGGGGGTTAAATCAACAAAAATGATTGCCATGAGAGTCCACCGCTGCTGCTCACTGCTCCCCTCACCTCCCAGGGCGTGATCAAAGGGATGGGTCAAATGCAGAGGACAAATTTCACCGCACCTAGTGTGTGTGTGTGACAATCTTTGGTACTTGAACTTTAACTTTAACCTCCAGGCTGATGATTATAGGTTGTCCTGAAGAATTTGTCCCCTGGCAAGTTTCACTGCAATAAGGCGCTTTTGTTAGCCATCCACAAGCTTCTGGTTTAATTTTTGACCACTCTTCTTGCCAAAAGTGGTGCAGTTCAGTTAAATTTGTTGGTTTTTCTGACATGGACTTGTTTCTTCAGCATTGTCCTTTGGGAAGGCCATTCTAAAACCTTAATTCTAGCCTGATTTAGGCATTCCTTTTCCACTTTTGACGTGGGTTTGGGGTCATTGTCCTGTTGGAACACCCAACTGCGCCCAAAACCGAAACTCTGGGCTGATGATTTTAGGTTGTCCTGAAGAATATGGAGGCAATCCTCCTTTTTCATTGTCCCATTTACTCTCTGTAAAGCACCAGTTCCATAGGCTGCAAAACAGGCCCAGAGCATAATACCACCACCACCATGCTTGATGGTAGTCTTTGTGTTGCTGGGATTAAAGACCTCACCTGTCATGTCCTGGTGATCATGTTTAGTTTGGCTATGTTCTGTTTGGTTTTTGGATTTTGTCAATTCCTGTTTTTTCACTCCCTGCTTTGTTGCCATGACAACCCATTAGTTTTCACCTGTCCTCGTGTCACGCACCTGATTCATTTGGACCTGTTGTAAATCACCGCATCACTATTTAAACCTGTAGTTGCCAAGCAGTCAGCCTGGCGACATCACCCTCTATACACCCTTGTTATTTATGGTGATGATCCATGCTGTTCTTTTTCATGCTCTTTTCTCGTTTCAGGTAAGTTTTCTTTATTCATGCCATAGTTTGCAAGTTTTGTTTTATGTCCATTGTTCTGCCTTTGTGCGAGTTTTTGTTTATACCCTTTATACTTTTGAGTGTTAAAACTAAAAGATGCCATTACCTTCACGCCATGTCCGATCCAGTCGCTTCGCACCTCGGGAAAATAATCCACACTATAGTCCTAGTCTTGACATCACCTTTTTTTCCTCCATATTGCTGCGTATCTTGGCCAAACAGCTACATTTTTGTTTCACCTGACCACAGAACTTTCCTCCAGAAGGTCTTATCTTTGTCCATGTGAAGAAACAAATCCATGTAAGAAAACCCCAAAATTAAGATGAATTCCACCAATTTTGTCAAGAGGAATGGTCAAAAATTCAACCAGAAGCTTGTGGATGGCTACTAGAGATGCGTGGTTTGCGGTCTCATCTGCGGAGTCCGCGGATAAACCGCGGGTCAGGCGGTTGACATGACGAAAAAATAGATTTTAATTAGATTCGGGCAGGTGGCGGTTGAACCATCCGGAAATATGTGATATGCATGGTTCTGTGATCGATATCCTTTACCATTCAAAGTGCCATTTAAGACCAGTGTCACAAAGCGAAGAAGACAATAAGAGACGCTATTATTCTCCTGAACGACTGCCGGTAGTCACCCAGATAATAAGTATTAGGGCGTGCTATGAAGCCATTGGCTTTGTCGTCTACTACAACATGTACGATCTGCTTGTCAGTCCAGCATCATGTTGTGTGTGGTTTCCGCGGCAACACGCACACGTTGGTAAGGTGGGCGGGGTAAAATATATTCAGGAAGTATCACGGATACAAAGGATTATGGGTATTTGTTGTGTTGCGTTTATTTTGTGTTACTGTGAGGATGTTCTCCCGAAATGTGTTTGTCAGTCTTGTTGGGTGTGGCTTCACAGCGTGGCGCATATTAGTAAGTGGTAAAGTTGTTTATATCACAACCATCAGTGTACTCTGTGTCACCCAAAATGCCTTTCAATCTTGAACGTGTAATTGCGGAAGCCGCACACATGTTGCCGGACCAACAATCGGTTCGTACATGTTGTTGAAGCTGTTTAAGGTAATGGCTTCACAGCACGCCCATATTCTTGACATCAGGATGAACGCTATTGGATAGTCGCGGGAACGTTAGTGGCTCCAATTGTCATCATTACTCTGTAAAGCAGGTTTAAATAGCTCTGTGAGTGGTAAAGGCGGACAACCTCTGATGTATTTCAGCGGGCGGGTACGTTCCTGATAAAATATTGGTTCGGGTGGACGGCGGGTGGATGACGACTTTGGTGATGCGGATGCGGATGATATAATTGCCTATCCGCGCATCTCTAATGGCTACCAAAAGCGCCTTATTGCAGTGAAACTTGCAAAATATTCACATTGCTGTATGTATACTTTTGACCCAGCAGATTTGCTCACATTTCCAGTAGACCCATAATAATTTCATAAAAGAACCAAACTTCATGAATGTTTTGTGACCAACAAGTATGTGCTCCAATCACTCCATCACAAAAAAAGTAAGAGTTGTAGAAATGATTGGAAACTCAAGACAACCATGACATTATGTTCTTTGCAAGTGTATGTAAACTTTTGACCATGACTGTATAGGTGTCATTCACAAAAAAAATCAGGAACATGTTAAAAAAATGCCATATTTTCCTACAAAACCAGTTGAGTAATTGTAGTGACTGTAATTGCCGTTGGTCTAATCCTGCAAAATAGCAAACAATGTAAACATCAATCAATCAATCAATGTTTATTTATATAGCCCCAAATCACAAATGTCTCAAAGGACTGCACGAATCATTACGACTACAACATCCTTGGAAGAACCCACAAAAGGGCAAGGAAAACTCACACCCAGTGGGCAGGGAGAATTCACATCCAGAGCCAGTGACAATGCTGACTATGAGAAACCTTGGAGAGGACCTCAGATGTGGATTAAACATATCAAAGTTAGGTGTTAAATATTGCATGCCGTTACCAACAGTGGATCAATGTTCAGCGTTCTTGAACTGTCATTACATAAGCGTGCTTACAAAGCTAAAGACCCTCCATATGCCCTGGATAACTTGACCCACCAACACTGATAAAACTAATTCATCTTGCTTTATGTGCTTGGCCATGGTCCCACCCTGACTGGGGGGCTGAAATCCTGATCCGAGTGATCCCTTTTTCTCCTAATAACACTCCCAAAAAGCACATCTAAGAAGAGGAGGCAAAAAGAGCCCTAAGCTACGACAAGGACCGATCAGATCTAATTGACTTATACCTTTTTTCTTCTTGTAGAACCTGCAGTTGTTGGGGGCCACCGCCATCGAGGACAAGCTCCAAGATAAGGTGCCCGAAACCATAGAGACTCTGATGAAGGCTGACATCAAGATCTGGATCCTGACCGGAGACAAGCAAGAGACGGCTATCAACATTGGTAAGGATGCCAGTGAGTTACAAAAACCCAAAAGCAGTGAAGTTGGCACGCTGTGTAAATGGTAAATCAAAACAGAATGCAATGATTTGTTAATCCTTTTCAACTTATATTCAATTGAATAGACTGCAAAGACAAGATATTTAATGTTCCAACTGAGAAACTTCATTTTTTTTTGCAAATAGTCATTAAAGGCCTACTGAAATGAGATTTTCATATTTAAACGGGGATAGCAGGTCCATTCTATGTGTCATACTTGATCATTTCGCAATGTTTGCCATATTTTTGCTGAAAGGATTTAGTAGAGAACATCGACGATAAAGTTTGCAACTTTTGATCGCTAATAAAAAAGCCTCGCCTGTACCGGAAGTAGCAGATGATGACATCACAAGTGTGATAGCTCCTCACGTCCTCACATTGTTTGTAATGGGAGCCTCCAGCTCTCCCGTCCAAAGGCAAAACCAAGTAACTCAATTTTGTTCAAAACTGAGCTAATAACAATTTTGGAGTTACTAGGTGATATGCTTTACATTAGTGTATGCGATAATGTCATTTGTTCCGTAAGTAAGCTGTTACGCGCAAGGCAGGACCTAGCAACTACCACATAACCACGTAGATACAACAGAAAAACCTAGTATCTCAATGGTATTTCTAGGAGTGAGTTACTAGGTTCTGCTTTTGGACGGGAGAGCTGCAAGAGCTATTGGGACTGAGAAAACGACAATTTCCCCATTTGGGTGAGGCTGAAAGATTCGTGGATGATGATATTGATAGCGAAGGAGTACAAAAAGAAAAAAAATTAAGTAATAAAAAAAAAAAGGCGATTGCATTGGGACGGATTCAGATGTTTTTAGACACATTTACTAGGATAATTCTGGGAAATCCCTTATCTTTCTATTGTGTTGCTAGTGTTTTAGTAAGATTAAATAATAATAATAATGGATTAGATTTATATCGCGCTTTTCTATTGTTAGATACTCAAAGCGCTCACAGAGAAGTTGGAACCCATCATTCATTCACACCTGGTGGTGGTAAGCTACATCCGTAGCCACAGCTGCCCTGGGGTAGACTGACGGAAGCGTGGCTACCAGTTTGCGCCTACGGCCCCTCCGACCACCACCTATCATTCATTCACCAGTGTGAGCGGCACCGGGGGCAAAGGGTGAAGTGTCCTGCCCAAGGACACAACGACAGTGCTTTTTTGGATGTCAATAGGTGGGAAGCGAACCTGCAACCCTCAGGTTTCTGGCATGGCCGCTCTACCCACTACACCATGCCATCCCTAAATAGCACTTGATAGTCGGAAGGGTTTGTCCACGGGTGTGTTGACACCAGTGTCTGAGGGAAGTCGACGGCAGCTGCATCTCCCGTAAGAGACGACTTTTTACCACAATTTTCTCACCGAAACCTGCCGGTTGACAAGTGGTCGGGTATCCATGTTCACTTGACCGCTCTGATCCGTAGTAAAGCTTCACGTCCGGGAGTTTTAAACAAGGAATCACCGTGTGTTTGTGTGGCTAAAGGCTAAAAGCTTCCCACCTCCATCTTTCTACTTTGACTTCTCCATTATTAATTGAACAAATTGCAAAAGATTCAGCAACACAGATGTCCAGAATACTGTGTAATTATGCGATGAAAAGAGACGACTTTTAGCCACAAATGGTGCTGCGCTAATATGTCCTCTACAGCAGTGGTCCCCAACCTTTTAGTATCCGCGGCACGGTCAACGCTTAATAATTTGTCCCGCGGCCCGGGGGCTGGGGGGATCCTTTTTTTTTTTTTTTTTTTTTCTTTGTCATGAAAAAGGGACGTTTTTGTCATGAAATAGGGAGGTTTTTGTGGTTGGTTCACTAATTGTAAGTGTATATTGTGTTTTTTATGTTGATTTAATCAACAAAAAAAACAACATTTTTTTTTTTTAATTTTTTTTTTTTTTTTTAAATAAATATGTATGCGGCCCGGTACCAATCGTTGATTAATGAAAACATTCTTATCCAATGCTTTCGCTCTCATCCGTCCTGCGCCAGTCCAAGAATTTCACCTCTAGCGGCACAATACGCGGCCCGGTCAACGCTTAATAATCTGTCCCGCGGCCCGGGGGGGTGGGGTCCTTTTTTTTTTTTTCTTTTTTTTTTCTTTGTCATGAAAAAGGGAGTTTTTTGTGGTTGGTTCACTAATTGTAAGTGTATATTATGTTTTTTATGTTGATTTAATAAAAAACAATAAATATATATATATTTTTTTTTAAATAAAAATTTATAAAAAAATATTCTGCGGCCCGGGCCGTTGGGGACCACTGCTGTAGAGCAGTGGTCCCCAACCTTTTTGTATCCGCGGACCGGACAACGCTTAATAATTTGTCCCGCGGCCCGGGGGGGATCCATTTTTATTTTTTATTTTTTTTATTTTTTATTTTTTTCTTTGTCATGAAAAAGGGACGATTTTGTCATGAAAAAGGGAGGTTTTTGTAGTTGGTTCACTAATTGTAAGTGTATATTGTGTTTTTTATGTTGATTTAATAAACAAAACAAAAAAAAACTATTTTTATTTTATTTATTTATTTATTTTTTTGATAAAAATTTAAAAAATATTATTCTGCGGCCCGGTACCAATCGGTGATTAATGAAAACATTCTTGGCAAATGCTTTCGCTCTCGTCCGTCTTGCGCCGGTCCAAGAATTTCACCTCTAGCAGCACAATACGCGGCCCGGTGGTCCCCAACATTTTGTATCCTTATTAATTTGTCCCGCGGCTCGGGGGTGGGATCTTTTTTTATTTTTATTTTTATTTTTTTCTTTGTCATGAAAAAGCGACGTTTTTGTCATGAAAAAGGGAGATTTTTGTGGTTGGTGCAATAATTGTAAGTTTATATTGTGTTTCTTATGTTATATTTTTTTTTTTAAATAAAAATGAATAAAAAATTATTCTGCGGCCCGGTACCAATCGCACGCGTAATCATTCCGCGACGTTTTCAACAAAAAACTCCGCGGGTAATTTAAAATTGCAATTTAGTAAACTAAAAAGGCCGTATTGGCATGTGTTGCAATGTTAATATTTCATCATTGATATATAAACTATCAGACTGCGTGGTCGCTAGTAGTGGGTTTCAGTAGGCCTTTAAGCAGGTTCAATACATTAAAGTCCTAATGTGAGGTGACGTACCGTGCCGACCAAACTGCATTCATTGTGGTTCTTACGTAAAGACTTGAAGCTGAGGGGGCCCTCCGTTTATGGCGCACGTGTTAAACCTGATATTAAAATCTTTCCAAGGTTAAAAGTAAAAAGACAAGCTATGTGAGCCCCCCCCCCCCCCTTCCTGACGTGAAGTAAATAACATGCATATGTACACAGGCAGTCGTGTCTGCCTGCCCTCGGGGCCTTTTGGTCTCACAGAATGTGTTAGAAGTGCAAATGACTGACTCTTGCAGAACATTTGGGGCCACACTCCCGCTCGGTGAAAAAAAAATGACTGCAGGAAAAAGGATATCTGGAGCGGCCATAGCTTCATTGCAGCGCTCTCAATCAGCCCTTTGTGCCCACACGTCGGCTCCACTTTTGCTTCGTTCACGTCAAAAATATTGACTTTCATTTTTATAATTTTTCCAGACTGAAACGTGATCGCGCTCGCCTCACTCGTGCCACCCAAACGCCACTCTTGGCACAGCCCGGCGTAAATCACGCCGGAGCCAGCTGTGTTGACTCAACTCAACGGCGTTTTTTTTTTTTTTTTTTTTTTGATTCAACCTGCGCCGTAAATACCCGCCATTATTTGAAGGCGGCGCTCATCTGGCGCTGTCGCGCCGTAACGCACAAGAGTGGGTCTGAAGGCATCTGAGTGGCTGGCTCGCCGCGCTGTTTGTTCTGGGACGCGTTCCCAGCGCCGTTGGTCCAAAGTTGGGAACGCTGGGACAGGTCGGAGCCAGCAGACCTCAGTGGCAGCAAAGTGCCCGCTGTCAGGATTTATGGAAAACTAGTACTCGTGACGAGGAGGCAGGCTCAGGGATGAGAGAAGTCTTGGTTAAATGTGGAGTTTTCTACAAACCCCGTTTCCATATGAGTTGGGAAATTGTGTTAGATGGAGCAAAAAAAGTATTTAGTCAGCCGCCGATTGTGCAAGTTCTCCCACTTAAAATGATGACAGAGGTCTGTAATTTTCATCATAGGTACACTTCAACTGTGAGAGACAGAATGTGGAAAAAAATCCAGGAATTCACATTGTAGGAATTTTAAATAATTTATTTTAAAATTATAGTGGAAAATAAGTGTATGAGGAGCATTCCTCAACTTTATCAGTATTTATTGCCACCTTTCCCAACTTCTTTGTCAGGTGTTGCTGGCATCAAATTCTAAAGTTAATGATTATTTGCAGAAAAAAAATTTTGAGTTTTAACATCAAATATGTTGTCTTTGTAGCATATTCAACTGAATATGGTTTGAAAATGATTTGCAAATCATTGTATTCCGTTTATACAGTGGGGCAAAAAAGTATTTAGTCAGCTCCCGATTGTGCAAGTTCTCCCACTTAAAATGATGACAGAGGTCTGTAATTTTCATCATAGGTACACTTCAACTGTGAGAGACAGAATGTGAAAAATTCACATTGTAGGAATTTTAAAGAATTTATTTGTAAATTATGGTGGAAAATAAGTATTTGGTCAACCATTCAAAGCTCTCACTGATGGAAGGTTTTTACTCAAAATCTCACGATACATGGCCCCATTCATTCTTTCCTTAACACGGATCAATCATCCTGTCCCCTTAGCAGAAAAACAGATATATCTGAAGTTGTTTTTAGCATTAAATGAGTAAAAAAAACATAAAACTATAAAAAGGTAGCTTTTTATTCCAATTGATAGATCTGGAGTTGTTTTTAGCATTAAAGTAAAAACAAGATAAAAAAAATATATTTATTGTTACATTTTTTTTTGTTGAAATATTGCATATTTTGCAATTTCCCATTAAAAAACAAACAAAAGTTTATTAAAGTCCATAAAACATAAAACAAATACCACATTACAACTTTTATAATATAAATAGATAGAACTGTGTTTTTTAGCATTAAAAAAGTAAAAAAATATATGAAAAGGTAAATTTATTTTAATAGATAGATCTGAAGTTATTTTTACCATTGAAAAAGTAGAAAAAGAAAACTGTAAATTAAACTTCCTTTTATACCAATAGATGGATCTGAAGTTTTTTTTAGCATTGATCAAATAAAAAAATAAAACAAAAAAACAATCTTTTTTTCATACCAATAGATAGATCTGGAGGTTTTTTTTAGCATAAAAGTAAAAAAAAAAAGGAAACTATTCAAAGGTAACTTTGTATATCAATAGATAGATCTGAAGTTGTTTTTAGCATTGAAAAAGTAAAAATAGAAAACAAAAAAAATAACTTTTTTTATACCAATAGATGGATCTAGAGGGTTTTTTTTAGCATTAAAGTAAAAAAAAAAAAAGAAAACTATAAAAAGGTAACTTTGTATATCAATAGATCTGAATTTATTTTTAACATTGAAAAAGTAGAAAAAGAAAACCGTAAAAAATAACTTCTTTTTATATCAATAGATAGATCTGAAGTTGTTTTTAGCATTGAAAAAGTAAAAGAAAGAAAACAAAAAAAACTTTTTTTATACCAATTGGTAGATCTGGAGGTTTTTTTATTAGCATTAAAGTCAAATAAAGAAAACTATAAAAAGGTAACTTTGTATATCAAAAGATAGATCTGAAGTTGTTTTTAACATTGAAAAAGTAGAAAAAGAAAACCGTAAAAAAAATAACTTCTTTTTATATCAACAGATAGATCGGAAGTTGTTTTTAGCATTGAAAAAGTAAAAGAAAGAAAACAAAAAAAAAACAACTTTTTTTTATACCAATAGATAGATCTGAAGGCTTTTTTTAGCATTAGAGTAAAAAAAAAAAAAAAAAGAAAACTATAAAAAGGTAACTTTGTATATCAATGGATAGATTCGAAGTTGTTTTTAGCATTGAAAAAGTAAAAAAAACGTAAAAAATAACTTCTTTTTATATCAATAGATAGATCGGAAGTTGTTTTTAGCATTGAAAAAGTAAAAGAAAGAAAACAAAACAAAAAACTTTTTTTATACCAATAGATAGATCTGGAGGTTTTTTTTTAGCATTAAAGTCAAAAAAAGAAAACTATAAGAAGGTAACTTTCTATATCAAAAGATAGATCTGAAGTGGTTTTTAGCATTGAAAAAGTAAAAAAGAAAACTATAAATATGTATAACTTTTATATATATACTAATAAAGGAATCTGGAGTTGTTTTCAGCATTAAAAAAGTTAAAAAAAAAAATGTTTTATTGCTGACTACGCAATCTAGTATTGTGAGCAGGTCCCTTCTGGATCCAAAGAGTACGTGTGTATTGTTAATCTTAAAGCTGCACAAGAGTACAATAAAATGTTGAATTAATTAATGCATTGAATCCCACCATAAAATACATTGGATTACTGACATATTTGTTCATGGAACACCGGTTTTATTTGAAACTACTTTAATGCTCAATATGGGTAAAAAAAAAATAGCAGAATCTTTCACTTTTATGAAGGTATGACATTTCCTCAGAATCAATGTAATCTGGTTGATTTTATGGCTCATATACAGTCATGTTTTTGTTCCATCTGAAACCAAACGCGACAATGGGAAAGTCAAAGGAACTCAGCACAGATTTAAAAAATCGAATCATTGACTTGGAACAAGTCAGGAAAGTCACTTGGAGCCATTTCAAAGGTCCCAAGAGCAACTGTGCAGACAATTGTTCGAAAGTATTAAGTGCATGGCACAGTTTTGTCATTGCCACAATCAGGAAGAAAACACAAGTTATCACCTTCTGCTGAGAGAATATTGGTCAGGATGATCAAGAGTTAACCGAGAACCACCAAAAAGCAGGTCTGCAATGAATTGGTAGCTGCTGGAACACAGGTGTCAGTGTCCACAGTCTAGCTTGTTTTGCATTGCCATGGACTGAGAGGCTACCATGCATGAAAGGAAGCCCTTGCTCTAGTCGCGACACCTTAAGGCATGTCTAAAGTTGGCTGCTGATCACATGGACAAAGATAAGACCTTCTGGAGGAATGTTCTGTGGTCACATGGAACAAAAAATTGAACTGTTAGGGCCACAAAACCCACCCATATGTTTGGAGGAGAAAAGGTGAGGCTTTTAATCCCACGAACACCAAATCTACCGTCAGGCATGGTGGCGGTAGTATAATGCTCTGGGCCTGTTTTGCTGCCAATGGAACTGGTGCTTTACAAAGTGTAAATGGGACTATGAAATTTGGAGGTAATCCGGACAGTGGCCTAGTGGTTAGTGGGTCTGCCCTGAGATCGGTAGGTTGTGAGTTCAAACCCCGGCCGAGTCATACCAAAGACTATAAAAAAGGGACCCATTACCGGCATCAAGGGTTGGAATTGGGGGTTGAATCACCAAAAATGATTCCCGGGCGCGGCCACCGCTGCTGCTCACTGCTCCCCTCACCTCCCAGGGGGTGATCAATGGTGATGGGTCAAATGCAGAGAATAATTTTGCCACACCTAGTGTGTGGATTACAATTATTGGTACTTTTTAACTTTTATTTCTTCCAGCTTTGGCTCCCTGGAGTTTGAGGTGTGTGTAGTTTATGGTAACTTCGGCGCCCTCTGCGGGTCAAATGTCGCAACACTCTAATTGCTGCAACAGCAGAGGCGGGCCTTGAAACGAATATCGTTGTTGCGCATTCCTTTTAAGTCCCGCGGGGGCCATGGCCGGGAATGTAACATTCTGCAGCCGTCAAAGGAGCCGAAGGTAAACACGGAAACGGGGGTCGTCGCCGAGTCGGCGTTGAGACGTCTGCCACACGTTTTTCGTTGTTTTGGACTTAAAGGCCTACTGAAATGAGATTTTCTTATTTAAACGGGGATAGCAGGTCCATTCTATGTGTCATACTTGATCATTTCGCAATACTCACCTCCCAGGGGGGTGATCAAGGGTGATGGGTCAAATGCAGAGAAAAATTTTGCCACATCTAATATGGGTGTGACAATCATTGGTACTTTAACTTTAATATTGCCATATTTTTGCTGAAAGGATTTAGTAGAGAACATCAATGATAAAGTTCAACTTTTGGTCGCTAATAAAAAAGCCTTGCCTGTACCGTAAGTGACGTCACGAGTTGTAGGGCTCCTCACATTGTTTATAATCATAGCCTCCAGCAGCAAGAGCTATTCGGACCGAGAAAGCGACGATTTACCCATTAATTTGAGCGAGGATGAAAGATTTGTGGATGAGGAAAGTTAGAGTGAAGCAATAAAAATTTTTTTAAAAAGGCGACTGCTCCAGTTGGCTGGCTGTGGGAGCATTTCGATTGTAATGAGAAACATTTACTATGATAATTCTGGAAAATCCCTTATCTGCTTATTGTGTTAATAGTGTTTTAGTGAGATTATAAAGTCATACCTGAAAGTCGGATGGCTGCGGGGAATGCCAGTGTCTCTGAGAGAAGCCGAGGAGCCAAGATCACAGCTGCCTTTTTGAGCTGCAGGAGGAGGCCGCATATTCCACTGAAGTCTCCGGTAAGAGCCGACTTAATATCACAATTTTCCCATCCAAAAACTTGCTGGTTGACGTAGAGAAACATGTTCGCTTGACCGCTCTGTCTTATGCTTCACAACAAACAAAGAAACACCGGCTGTGTTTCGGTGCTAAAGGCAGCTGCAATCCACCGCTTTCCACCAACAGCATTCTTCTTTATAGTCTCCATTATTAATTGAACAAATTGCAAAAGATTCAGCAACACAGATGTCCAAATTACTGTGTAATTATGCGATGAAAAGAGACTACTTTTAGCCGTGTGTGGTGCTGGGCTAATATGTCCGCTACAACCTGAGACGTCACAAACACGCGTCATCATTCTGCGACGTTTTCAACAAGAAACTCCGCGGGAAATTAAAAATTGTAATTTAGTAAACTAAAAAGGCCGTATTGGCATGTGTTGCGATGTTAATATTTCATCATTGATATATAAACTATCAGACTGCGTGGTCGGTAGTAGTGGGTTTCAGTAAGAAAACAACGGGCCTGTGCTCGAACCCAGTCCTGTTTGGTTTTTGACTCATGTTACCTCTGTTTTTATGTGTAGCCTTATCTGGGTTTCACCGGGTAGAATATAGGGTCTGTGGTAACCCCCTTTAAGGACCGGCAATTTGTTTCTAGATAGGAGGAAATTGTGGAAGTGGTTAAGCCGCTAGCTCAGGGGTCGGGAACCTCTTTGGCTGAGAGAGCTAAAAAGCCAAATATTTTAAAATGTATTTCCGTAAGAGCCGTATAATATTTTTTTTAACACTGAACACAACTAAACGCGTACATTTTTAAGTAAGAGCAATATTTCTAGAGTATAATAGGTTTCTTATTCTTTGTAATAACATTGTTATTCTGAAGCTAACTGGAGGGGGCGTGGCCTGCGGGCCTGCAGCGAACTCTGGAGTGCCAGGACCGGCCTCGAAATCAGCGACAGGTGCGTAGACTGCTCACCTGGGCCTTGTTATCTAATCGCTATAAGCAGCAGCCCGGAGGAGAGACGGGGCGGGGCTGGACCCAGAGTGCGAGCGAGAACGAAAGAGAAAATTAGAATTGCTGTAAAGCGGGGGTCTCAAACTCAATTCACCTGGGGGCCACTGGATGCAGAAACTGGGTGAGGCTGGGCCGCAAGAAAAGATTTCTTAAAAAAATCAAACTTGCACTTTTTAATGAATTCACCTTCTTTGAATGGCGTTTCCGCCCTGGCGACATACTTGCCAACTCTCGCAATCTTTCCGGGAAACACCCGAATATCAGGGCTTTCCCGGGACAACTTCCCAGGGCAATCATTCTCCCGGGTTTTCACCCGGACAAAAATATTAAGGGCGTGCCGTGATGGCACTGCCTTTAGCCACCTCTACAACCTGCCGTCTCGTCCTTTTCCACCATACAAACAGTGTGCCGGCCCAGTTACATATTTTATGATGCTTCTGCAGACTTATGCAGCCCTAACTCTTCCAGACTACAATAGGGGCCGGGGTCGGGAGGGGTGGGGGTGTATATTGTAGCCCTTTAGCGTTAGGGCTGCATGGGATTCTGGGTATTTGTTCTGTTGTGTTTATGTTGTGTTACGGTGCGGATGTTCTCCCAAAATGTGTTTGTCATTCTTGTTTGGTGTGGGTTCACAGTTTGGCACATATTTGTAACAGTGTTAAAGTTGTTTATACGGCCACCCTCAGTGTGACCTGTATGGCTGTTGATCAACTATCTCTTGCAGTCGCTAATTGCGTCTACGGACGTCAAATACAACATGTGGCTGGACTGGCAGGGTCACTCCTTAATATTGTTGTTTGGGTGAAATTCGGGAGAGTGATTACCCCTGGAGGGGCACTGATAATTGGTAGTCTCCCGGAAAAATCGAGTATGAAGCTGTAAAGCGGCATTCTAATAAAACTCGCGGGCCGCACCATCATTAAATTTTCACATTATGGTGCGGGCCGCACAATAACGTCTCGCGGGCCGCGTGTTTGAGACCCCTGCTGTAAAGGGATATAAGGCCACTGTTGTTCTGGATACAGGGTGAAATAGGGCTGATCTTGCCAATAGTTTTAATACCTTTTTTGCTTACATTGGGGAAAACCTATCAGGTAAAATAAGTCAACCTCCAGGGTATTCCTATAAAGAATTTTTAAAGGGGAACATTATCACAATTTCAAAAGGGTTAAAAACAATAAATATCAGTTCCCAGTGGCTTGTTGTATTTTTTGAAGTTTTTTTCAAAATTTTACCGGTCTCGGCATATCCCTAAATAAAGCTTTAAAGTGCCTTATTTTCGCTCTCTGCGAAGACACTGGCCATTTCCCTGTGACGTCACACAGTGCTGCCAATGTAAACGAACAATGGCGAATACCACAGCAAGATATAGTGACATTAGCTCGGATTCAAACTCGGATTTCAGCGATTTAAGCGATTCAACAGATTACGTATGTATTGAAACAGATGGTTGGAGTATGAAAGTATTGAAGAAGAAACTGAAGCTATTGAGCGAATAGCTATTGACGCTATTCATAGCCATAGCATGGCCGAATAGCTGCGTTAGCATCCCCGGTAAAATGTGCGGACCAAACGATCAGGACTTTCACATCTTTTGACACTGGAGCAACTTAAATCCGTCGATTGGTAAGTGTTTTTTTCGCATTAAATGTGGGTGGAAGGAAACGTAATATAGTTGCAAATGCATCTACAGGTTATCCATACATCTCTGTGCCATGTCTGCTTTAGCACCGCCGGTAAATAGCATGTTAGCATCGATTAGCGTAGCATGTTAGCATCGATTAGCTGGCAGTCAACATCAACAAAACTCACCTTTGTGATTTCGTTGACTATCATTGCAAATGCATTTGCAGGTTATCCAGACATCTTTGTGCCAGGTCTGCATTAGCAAAATGTGGAGACACTCTGGCACATTCGATGGGGTCTGGCGGCAAATTTCTTGCCACTTTAGCATCTTCGGGCCAGTGGTGCAACTTGAATCCCTCCCTGTTAGTGTTGTTACACCCTCCGACAACACACCGACGAGGCATGATGTCTCCAAGGTTCCGAAAAATTGTCAAAAAAACGGAAAATAACAGAGCTGAGACCCGGTGTTTGTAATGCATTGAAAATGAAAATGGCGGGTGTGTTACCTCGGCGACATCACATTCTGACGTCATCGCCTCCAGAGCGATAAACAGAAAGGCGTTTAATTCTTCAAAATTCACCCATTTAGAGTTCGGAAATCGGTTAAAAAAATAGATGGTCTTTTTTCTGCACCATCAAGGTATATATTGACGCTTACATAGGTCTGGTGATAATGTTCCCCTTTAAGAGGCAGCTACCCTGGTTCCTTTTTCATGCAGCCAACTGACATCAATGAGCTTTATGGATCATTATGGACCTAAAGTCGTCACATACAGCTGGAGTGGACGGGATCCATCCATCCATCCATTTTCTACTGCTTATTCCCTTTCGGGGTCGCGGGGGGCGCTGGCGCCTATCTCAGCTACAATCGGGCGGAAGGCAGGGTACACCCTGGACAAGTCGCCACCTCATCGCAGGGCCAACACAGATAGACAACATTCACACTCACATATGTAGCAAAATCTTGAAAGCCATAACAAATGTGATCACAAATCCTCTTTGTCACTGTATAAACCTGTCACTTAGTACTGGTATTGTACCCAAAATGTCCAAAGTGGCAAAAGTAATCCCAATTTTTAAATCAGGTGATACAAATAATATGAACAATTATAGGCCAATTTCAATTTTACCAACATTTTCAAAAATATTTGACAAAGTGGTGTATAACCGACTGAATGGCTTTCTAGAAAAACTAAATATCATTGTCCCCTCCCAATATGGTTTTCGTAAAAAAATCCCCACCTGTATGGCTATACTTGACCTCTTGGAAAAGGTCAATGACTGTATTAAAGAAGGAAAATGCGGTATTGGCATTTTTTTGGATCTATCCAAGGTCTTTGACACAATAGACTTTGAGATCTTATTGTACAAGCTATATCACTATGGTGTCAGAGGGGTACTTTTAAACCTCCACCCCAGATCACACCTCAATCAGGGTGGAGGACAGAGTAAAACAACTTGCACTGAGCCTAGTCTATAAAATCCGCTACACCTCCCTGATACCGAAGTACATGTCAAACTACTTCCTTAACGACAATGACCGCCATAACCACAACACCAGGGGGAGCTCCACAAACCACGTTAAACCCAGATTTCGATCTAACAAAGGTCTTAACTCATTCTCTTTCTATGCCACATCAATGTGGAATGCACTCCCAACAGGTATAAAAGGAAGTGCATCTCTATATTCCTTCATAAACGCTCTAAAACAACACCTCCAGGCAACTTCAACACTTTACTAATACCCTCCTCCATTCACATCCCATCTCCCCGGATTATAAACAACTCAAATGTACTTCTAATGTATATACTTGTTCTTATGCTATGTGAACTCACTATGTTCTCTGCTGGCTGTACATATCCTACTAAATAAGACCTACACTGTTTCAATGTCCACATTTCTCTGTTGATGCAATTGTTGATGACTGAAGTTCTGATATCAACCAAAGCTCCTCATCCCACCCCCTGGATTGTAAATAATGCTAATTCAATGTACATACTATGATGATTAACTTGTGTGATGACTATTATGTTGATAGTATATATTTGTACCATGAATTGATTAACGTGGACCCCGACTTAAACAAGTTGAAAAACTTATTCGGGTGTTACCATTTAGTGGTCAATTGTACGGAATATGTACTGTACTGTGCAATCTACTAATAAAAGTATCAATCAATCAATACCTTTTGATTGGTCCCGTTCTTACCGATGTGTATTCGTCAATGATCACAACTCACCCTGTATGACCATAAATGATGGGGTTCCCCAGGGATCTATCTTGGGGCCTCTCCTTTTTATCCTATACATAAATGATTTCGTAAACTCCTCCGAAACTTTTCATGAAATAATTTTTGCTGATGACACAAATTTGTTCACTACACAATCCACAAGTAACTGTCAATTCAGAGCTTGTGAAAGTGGATTCCTGGTTTGAATGCAATAAGCTCTCACTTAATGTAAATAAAACAAATGTTATTCTATTTCGTTCTTATAAAAAACGGACAAATACTGAGCACTGCCATATCAACATTAATGGGCAGGAAATACAGAGAGTATACTCCACAAAATTCCTGGGGGTCATCATTGACGAATACCTCAATTTTAAAAGTCACATTAGCCATCTGTTAAACGAATTATCCAAATATGTTGGCCTGTTCTTTCACCTTCGTCATTATCTTCCTCTTTATGCTCTACTTACCTTATACCAGGGGTAGGGAACCTATGGCTCGCGAGCCGGATGTGGCTCTTTTGATGACTGCATCTGGCTCTCGGATAAATCTGAGCTGACATTGCTTAACACGATAAATAATGAATAATTCCACATGTAATCACAGTGTTAAAAATAATGTTCAAAATATAAAACATTCTCATGCATTTTTAATCCATCCATCCGTTTCTACCGCACCTGTTCAAGAAGTTGCGTAAATGGTGAAGTGAAGTGAATTATATTTATATAGCGCTTTTCTCTAGTGACTCAAAGCGCTTTACATAGTGAAACCCAATATCTAAGTTACAATTAAACCAGTGTGGGTGGCACTGGGAGCAGGTGGGTAAAGTGCCGTGCCCAAGGACACAACGGCAGTGACTAGGAGGGCGGAAGCGGGAATCGAACCTGCAACCCTCAAGTTGCTGGCACGGCCACTCTACCAACCGAGCTATGCCGCCCCTATGGTAAGAAGTTATTTATTTGTTTGTTAGTGTGGGGCTTGCCTTCCTGGGGGTTCTTCAGACCACCAAGCACCGACATGAGAGCCTTTTTCAGGGTTACAATATTGTTTTATTTTTCAGTAAGTCCCTCAGTTGCTTTCCAGCAATTGTATTATTCTCTTTCATTTTCGCTCACGCTCTGGCTACAGCCCCAACCCCGTCTCTCCTCCTGGCTGCTGATTATAAATAAATAAATAAATAAATGGGTTGTACTTGTATAGCGCTTGTCTACCTTCAAGGTACTCAAAGCGCTTTGACACTACTTCCACATTTACCCATTCACACACACATTCACACACTGATGGAGGGAGCTTATAACAGAGTGACAGGTGATTAGATTACAAGGCCCAGGTGGGCCGTCTACGCACCTGTCGCTGATTTAGAAGCCGGTCCTGGCACACCCCAGTTCACTGCAAGCCCACAGGCCACGCCCCCTCCACAGTTAGCTTCAGAATAACAATGTTATTACAAAGAATAAGAGACCTATTATACTCTAGAAATGTTGGTCTTACTTAATAATGCACACATTTAGTTGTGTTCAGTGTTAAAAAAATATTATATGGCTCCTACGGAAATACATTTTAAAATATTTGACTTTTTGGCTCTCTCAGCCAAAAAGGTTCCCGACCCCTGCCTTATAAAAAACTCTCTTTGAACCACATCTAAACTACTGTAATATCATCTGGTGTAACACCTTCCCTACCTACCTTCTTAAATTAGAATCCATGCAAAAGAAAATCATACGGGCCCTGTCACGGTCCAAGTTTAATGCCCTCACTCGTCATCTATTTCATAAATATCATCTCTTAAGACTGACAGAGTTCAATATTTATCAAAATGCTTGTTTAACCTATCAAGTCATTTACAGGCTGACTCTTAGGCTCTGTAGCTTGGTTCCTATCTACCATCCCCATCTGATATCAGGTAAACATAGTTTACTGGCTTGTACCGCTCGCAGTGTCGTATGCAGGGGACCAACGTTTTGGAAGCAGCTTAATGAGAGCCTCAAAATGTTGTATCCATTCTCCAACTTCAAGAAGAAACTGAAAACTTACCTATTAACCACCTATCTTTAATGCCTCATGTGGGGTAGACTAGTGTTGGGTTTTGCATGGTTGAATGAATGAATGTATGTATGTGTATGCTTGCTTTAGTACTATTATCTTGTGGTTATCAAATAGCGTTTTGTTTTTTGTTGTTGTGCTTGCTACCATGTTTAATCTTTCCATGTATATATTGTCCTGTTAAAAGCTTCTTTTAGCTTATTTGGGGGACCCTTTCACGTACCAACATCTTTAAGTGATGACATTCACCACTATTGCAGTTGTTATATGGTTTTGTGAATAAACTTGTACCGGATAAAGCAACTGACAGACTTATTGAAAAATAAAACAATATTGTAACCCTGAAACAGGCTCTCATGGTGGTGCTTGGTGGTCTGAAAACCCCCCAGGAGGGCAAGCCCGACACTAACCAATAATAAATAAATGACTTCTTGCCATTAATGAAACTTCTTGAACAGGTGCGGTAGAAAACGGATGGATGGATTAAAAATGAATGAGAATGTTTTATATTTTGAACATTATTTTGAGCACTGTGATTACAAGTGGAATTATTTATTACTTATCGTGTTAAGCAATGTCTTGATGCAGTCATCAAAAGAGCCACATCTGGCTCGCCAGCCATAGGTTCCCTACCCCTGCGCTAGATTGATGCTTTTTAGTGCAGACATTCTCCTTTTAACCAGCCCACTTGGTCTCTAAGGGGACATTTATCCCTTCCTTCCACCGTCTTGCCGGCGACCCTGAGCATCTTTCCAAGCCGGTAGCTCGGAGGGCTCCCGAGAGAGTAATGTTAGGTAACTTGCCCGCCGCGACTTCCCTGTTCAAACAGGAAGCTGACAAGCCTTTGTAAAGCAAAACTCGTCAGTCATGTCCCGAGACATCGGCTCCGAACCGCTTGCGTTTTTCAACCGATGTCTTTGACAAATGCATGGATGATGGCAACCAATTCATAGTTATGTACAGTAGGGAGTTTTTGTTTTTTTTTAATTTAGGATAATTAACATATGAATTAAAGGCCTACTGAAACCCACTACTAGCGACCACGCAGTCTGATAGTTTATAAATCAATGATGAAATATTAACATTGCAACACATGCCAATACGGCCTTTTTAGTTGACTAAATTGCAGTTTTAAATTTCGCGCGAAGTATCCTGTTGAAAACGTCGCGGAATTAATCGCATAATTACACAGTACTCTGGACATCTGTGTTGCTGAATCTTTTGCAATTTGTTCAATTGATAATGGAGACGTCAAAGAAGAAAGATGTAGGTGGGCAGCGGTGTATTGCGGCTGCCTTTAGCAACACAAACACAGCCGGTGTTTCATTGTTTACGTTCCCGACGGTGAAGCTTTACTTTGGAACAGAGCGGTCAAGCGAACATGATTCTCGACCACAGGTTTTGGTGAGAAAATTGTGGTAATAAGTCGGCGCTTACCGTAGACATGAGCGGAGCTTGCGTCGTTCCTCATGCACCTGTCAATGAGGCAGCTGCGTGGCTTCCCTCAGAGACACACACACACACCCTTCCACCTTTCAGGGTCGACAGTATAATCTCACTACAACACTAGTAACACAATAAGCAGATAAGGGATTTTCCAGAATTATCCTAGTAAATGTGTCTAATAACATCTGAATCGCTCCCACTGCCCTTTTTTTTTTTTCCTCTAGTCCTTCACTCCAACTTTCCTCATCCACAAATCTTTCATCCTCGCTCAACTTAATGGGGAAATTGTAGCTTTCTTGGTCCGAATCGCTCTTGCTGCTGGTGGCCATGATTGTAAACAATGTTCAGATGTCAGGAGCTCCACAACCCGTCACGTCACACGCACATTGTCTGCTACTTCCGGTAAAGGCAATGCTTTTTTATTAGCGACCAAAAGTTGCGAACTTTAACGTTGATGTTCTCTACTAAATCCTTTCAGCAAAAATATGGCAATATCGCGAAAACATCAAGTATGACACATAGAATGGACCTGCTATCCCCGTTTAAATAAGAAAATCTCATTTCAGTAGGCCTTTAAACATAAAGTTGTGTGATAATGTAAATACATAATTATCATAACACCTTGACAAAATTGGTGCAGTTCACCTAAATTTGTTGGTTTTCTGACATGGACTTGTTTCTTAAGCATTGTCCACACGTTTAGGTCAGGACTTTGGGAAGGCCCTTCTAAAAGCTTCATTCTTGCCCGATTTTTACCACTTTTGACGTGTGTTTGGGGTCATTGTCCTGTTGGAACACCCAACTGCGCCCAAGACCCAACCTCCAGGCTGATGAATTTTAGGTTGTCCTGAATAATTTGGAGGTAATCCTCCTTTTCCATTGTCCCATTTACTCTCTGTAAAGCACCAGTTCCATTGGCAGCAAAACAGGCCCAGAGCATAATACTACCACCACCATGCTTGACGGTAGGTTTGGTGTTCCTGGGATTAAAAGCTTGAAGCTTGTGGATGGCTACCAAAAGCGCCTTAATTCAGTGAAACTTGCCAAGTGACACGTAAGCAAATATTAACATTGCTGTATGTATACTTTTTACCCAGCAGATTTGCTCACATTTTCAGTAGACCCATAATAAATTCGTAAAAGAACCAAACTTCATGAATGTTTTTTGTGACCAACAAGTATGTGCTCCAATCACTCTATCACAAAAAGTAAGAGTTGTAGAAATGATTGGAAACTCAAGACAGCCATGACATTATGTTCTTTACAAGTGCATGTAAACTTTTGACCACGACTGGAATTTTGAATAAGTTCAAGACATTTATTATAATTCTTCATTGTACTTTGTAAACACTTGTATTTTAAACAGTCTCTTAAACTGAATCATATTAGTACAAACCCCATTTCAATATGAGTTGGGAAATTGTGTTAGATGTAAATATAAACGGAAATCAATAATTTGCAAATCCTTTTCAACCCATATTCAGTTGAATGCACTACAAAGACAAGATATTTGATGTTCAAACTCATAAACTTTATTTTTTTTTTGCAAATAAAAATTTACTTAGAATTTCATGGCTGCAACACGTGCAGAAGTAGTTGGGAAAGGGCATGTTCACCACTGTGTTACATCACCTTTTCTTTTAACAACACTCAATAAACGTTTGGGAACTGAGGAAACTAATTGTTGAAGCTTTGAAAGTAGAATTCTTTCCCATTCTTGTTTTATGTAGAGCTTCAGTCTGGGGTCTCCGCTGTTGTATTTTACGCTTCATAATGCGCCACACATTTTCGATGGGAGACAGGTCTGGACTGCAGGCGGGCCAGGAAAGTACCCGTCCATGATAACGTTGCTTGGATGACAACATATGTTGCTCCAAAACCTGTATGGACCTTCCAGCATTTATGGTGCCTTCACAGATGTGTAAGTTACCCATGCCTTGGGCACTAATACACCCCCATACCATCACAGATGCTGGCTTTTGAACTATGCGCCGAATGGTTATTTTCCTCTTTGTTCTGGAAGACACCATGTCCTCTGTATCCGAATATAATTTGAAATGGGGACTCGTCAGGCCACAGAACACCTTTTCACTTTGCATCAGTCCATATTAGATGAGCTCGGGCCCAGCCAAGCCGGCAGTGTTTCAGGATATTGTTAATACATGGGTTTGGCTTTGCATAGTAGAGTTTTAACTTGCACTTACAGGTGTAGCGACCAACTGTAGTTACTGACTGTGGTTTTATGAAGTGTGGTGATATCCTTTACACACTGATGTCGGTTTTTGATGCAGTACCGCCCGATGGATGAAAAGTCCATAATATCATCGCTTACGTGCAGTGATTTCTCCAGATTCTCTGAACTTTTTGATGATTTTACGGGACCTTAGATGGTAAAATCCCTAAATTCCTTGCAATAGCTCGTTGACAAAATATTGTTCTAAAAACTGTTCGACAATTTGCTTACAAAGCGGTGTACCTCACCCCATCCTTGTTTGTGAATTACTTAGCATTTCATGGAAGCTGATTTTATACCCAATCATGGCACCCACCTGTTCCCAAATAGCCTGCACACCTGTGGGATGTTCCATATAAGTGTTTAATGAGCATTCCTCAACTTTATCAGTATTTATTGCCACGTTTCCCAACTTCTTTGTCACGTGTTGCTGGCATCAATTTCTACAGTTAATGATTATTTGCAAAAAATATATATATTCATGAGTTTGAACATCAAATATGTTGTCTTTGTAGCATATTCAACAGAATATGGGTTGAAAAGGATTTGCAAATCATTGTATTCCGTTTATATTTACATCTAACACAATTTCCCAACTCATATGGAAACGGGTTTTGTACATTAAGTTCTTTGCTAAATCCATTCCATATTGGAATTCCACATACTGACATACTAAAGGTTTTAAGTGTTTTATGTGCATAGAAATGTTTTAAGTACATTTTTTGTCTAAGATTATATTTCTCCTCTTTTGTTGAGAAGAATTGTACATTCTTGGCTAGCAGGTTATAGTTTGCTTTGTGCATCATTGTAGCTGTTTGCAAATGCACCAAATCTTTGTATAGTGGCTTTTTTTATGACTAAAATATGATTTGTTTTAATTGTGAGTATAAATATCAAACAATTGTCTTGGTTTTATTTGTTTATTTCATGACACGGTAGCCTTTTAAAAAGTGCCATGAAATAAGCGAGTCTTGTTATGATATCAATGATCTTTATTTACAATACTCATTTGTTGTGGACATGAATAACAGTTATGTTTTTCTTTTCTTGCCAAAGGACATTCCTGCAAGCTGCTGACTAAAAATATGGGAATGCTGGTGATAAATGAAGACACGCTCGACGTAAGTATCCAACATTTTTCAACAATCTACTGCAGGGGTCACCAACCTTTTTGAAACCAAGAGCTACTTCTTGGGTACTGATTAATGCAAAGGGCTACCAGTTTGATACACACTTAAATAAATTGCCAGAAATAGCCAATTTGCTCAATTTACCTTTAATAAATAAATCTATATCTATATATATTAAAAAAAATGGGTATTGATGTCGTATATATTTTTTTCCTTTTACGGAAGGTTTTTTGTAGAGAATAAATAATGAAAAAAACACTTAATTGAATGGTTTAAAAGAGGAGAAAACAGGAAAAAAATGAAAATTAAATTTTGAAACATAGTTTATCTTCAATTTCGACTCTTTAAAATTCAAAATTCAACCGGAAAAAATGAAGAGAAAGACTAGTTGATTTGAATCTTTTTGAAAAAATTAAAATAATTTTTTGGAACCTCATTAGTAATTTTTCCTGATTAATTTTGAATTTTGATGACATATTTTAAATAGGTTGAAATCCAATCTGCACTTTGTTAGAATATTTAACAAATTGGACCAAGCTATATTTCTAACAAAGACAAATCATTATTTCTTCTAGATTTTCCAGAACAAAAATTTTAAAAGAAATTCAAAATACTTTGAAATAAGATTTAAATTTGATTCTAAAGGTTTTCTAGATTTGCCAGAGTAACTTTTTTGAATTTTAATCATAATAAGTTTGAAGAAATATTTCACAAATAATCTTTGTCGAAAAAAATAGAAGCTAAAATGAAGAATTACATTAAAATGTATTTATTATTCTTTACAATAAAAAAAAAAAATACTTGAAAATGGATTTAAATTGTCAGGAAAGAAGAGGAAGGAATTTAAAAGGTAAAAAGGTATATGTGCTTAAAATTCCTAAAATCATTTTTATGGTTGTATTTTTTCTCTAAAATTCTCTTTCTGAAAGTTATAAGAAGCAAAGTAAAAAAATAAACAAATTTATATAAACAAGTAAAGACCAAGTCTTTAAAATATTTTCTTGGATTTTCAAATTCTATTTGAGTTTTGTCTCTCTTAGAATTAAAAATGTCGAGCAAAGCGAGACCAGCTTGCTAGTAAATAGATACAATTTATAAAATAGAGGCAGCTCACTGGTAAGTGCTGCTATTTGAGCTATTTTTAGAACAGGCCAGCGGGCGACTCATCTGGTCCTTACAGGCTACCAGGTGACCGCGGGCACCGCGTTGGTGACCCCTGATCTACTGTATCTGAATTATGTTGCAAACTATTTAAAATGTTTTATATGGGTGTGTGATGAGTCATAGTCTAGCCCAGTGTTTTTCAACCACTGTGCCGCTTTTCACCTATTTGGGTTAAAAATATTTTTTGCAAACCAGTAATTATAATCTGCCAATAATGTGCCATTGTTGAGTGTCGGTGCTGTCTCGAACTCGGCAGAGTGAGCATGATATACCATATCAGTAGGTGGAAGCCGGTAGCTCGTTGCTTTGTAGATGTCGGGAACACGTTGTGTGAGACGACGATGGTTTGTCGTGATCACAATATGCAGGCGACAGCGGGAGGCAGCGTGCAGGTAAAAAAATATCCAATGCTTAAACCAAAAATAAACAAAAGGTGAGTGCCCCTAAGAAAATGCATTAAAGGGGAACATTAGCTCGGTTGGTAGAGTGGCCGTGCCAGCAACTTGAGGGTTGTAGGTACAATTCCCGCTTCTGCCAACCTAGTCACTGCCGTTGTGTCCTTGGGCAAGACCCTTTACCCACCTGCTCCCAGTGCCACCCACACTGGTTTGAATGTAACTTAGATATTGGGTTTCACTATGTAAAGCGCTTTGAGTCACTAGAGAAAAAGCGCTATATAAATATAATTCACTTCACTTCACTATCACAATTTCAGGAGGGTTAAAACCAATAAAAATCAGTTCCCAGTGGCTTATTTTATTTTTCGAAGATTTTTTCAAAATTTTACCCGTCCCGGAATATCCCTAAAAAAAAGCTTTAAAGTGCCGGATTTTCGCTATCCGCGAAGCCACCGTCCATTTCCCTGTGACGTCACATAGCGATGCCAATACAAACAGATGGTGGATAGCACAGCAAGATATAGCGACATTAGCTCGGATTCAGACTCTGATTTCAGCGGCTTAAGCGATTCAACAGATTACGCATGTATTGAAACGGATGGTTGGAGTATGGAGGCAGATAGCGAAAACGAAATTGAAGAAGAAACTGAAGTTATTGAGCGAATAGCTATTGACTCTATTCGGCCATGTTTGCCTTAGCATCGCCGGTAAAATGTGCAGCCAAACGATCAGAAGTTTGGCATCTTGTGACACTGGAGCAACTTAAATCGGTCGATTGGTAAGTGTTTGTTTGGCATAAAATGTGGGTGGAAGGAAACGCTGGATGCAACTACAGCTACAAATGTACATACAGCTAGCCTAAGTAGCATGTCAGCATCGATTAGCTGTCAGTCATGCCGTGACCAAATATGTCTGATTAGCACATAAATCAATAATATCAACAAAACTCACCTTTGTGATTTCGTTGACTTTATCGTTGGGAATGCATCTGCTTTGAGTGTCGCAGGATATCCAGACATTCTTGCCATCTCTGTGCTATCTCTGTCGTAGCATCGCCGGTAAAAAAAAACAAACGAGGGACTTTCGCATCTCTTGACACTGGAGCAACTTAAATCCGTCGATTGGTATGTGTTTGTTTGGCATTAAATGTGGATGGAGGGAAAGGCTGGATGCAAATATATGAGGCATAATGATGCAATATGTATATACAGCTAGCCTAAATGTTAGCATCGATTAGCATGCCGTGCTAATCGATGCACATTCTACGTAAATCAACTTGAATCCGTCCCTGATCGTGTTGTTACACCCTCCGAGGCATGGTGTGTCCAAGGTACCGGAAAACAGTCGAAAAAACGGAAAATAACAGAGCTGATTTGACTTGCTGCGTGTAATGTGGTGGAGAAATTGGCGTTGACTACCTAGGTGATGTGACGTTCTGACGTCATCGCTCCGAGAGCGATAAATAAATCGCCATAATTCACCAATTTAAAGTTCGGAAATTGTTTAAAAATATATATGGTCTTTTTTCTGCAACATCAAGGTATATATTGACGCTTACATAGGTCTGGTGATAATGTTCCCCTTTAAAGCTTAGGGATGGCTATGCAGAACGAAACTATAACTGAACTGGCGACATAAATAAAGCAAAAACAGAATGCTGGACGACAGCAAAAACTTACAGCGGGTGGAGCAGAGACGGTGTCCGTACATGACGTGACACTCAACAAAGTCCACACAAAAAAAGATAGCAAGAACTTAAATAATCTTGATTTCTAAAACAAAGATGGTGCGGGGAACAGCGCTCGAAGGAAGACATGAAACTGCAACAGCAAAAGCCACCAACTAAAAGACTACTAACGGGAAAACAGCAAAAAAGTCCAAATAAGTCGGGGTGATGTGACAGGTGGTGACAGTACACCTACTTTGAGACAAGAGCTATAGTGATGCATGCTTAGTTTTGGTTTAAAGTCATATCCAACAATTGCAACAACTTTTTAATGATTTCTGCTGGTGGTGTGCCTCTGGATTTTTTCAATGAAAAAAAACCCGCCTTGGCTCAAAAAAGGTTGAAAAACACTGCATATGTCAGGTTTAGCTTTACTAACAATGCGTATGGGGCTACACTGCCAACTACTGGCTTGGCATGCACATTACAGTACTCCACCTTTACAAATATTTATATTAGGGCTGTCAAAGGATTGAATTATTTAATCGCGATCAATCACATTGTGTTCATAGTTAACGCAAAACAAATAGGTGTAATTGTTTATCATTAATAAGTGTACCCTTGACAGAAAATTTTGAAGGGTGGTGCGTGTCTGTGATTTGTGATATTTCTACCTGAATAAATACCCGCCCTCATATTCCTAAATTGATATCCGAGCATTTCTTCAGGTGCAAATATCACAGAACACCATTGCAAAACATCTCTGAAAAAGCATGATCGTAATGTAACACATTTTTGTTTTGTTAATGATCAGCGTTTTCCCCTAAATTGCCGAAATACCCGCCAGGGGCGTGTTTGCGATGACATCATTGCATGATTTGTTATGATGCGTATATTTTTTAAAAAGGAAAAACTATTTAGAAACGCCGTTTCCATATGAGTTGGGAAATTGTGTTGGATGTAAATATAAACAGAATGCAATAATGTGCTAATCATTTTCAACCCATATTCTACAAAGACAACCTTATTTGACGTTCAAACTCATAAAAAATCATTAACTTTAGAATTTGATGCCAGCAACACGTGACAAAGAAGTTGGGAAAGGTGGCAGTAAATACTGATAAAGTTGAGGAATGCTCATCAAACACTTATTTGGAACATCCCACAGGTGTGCAGGCTAATTGGGAACAGGTGGGTGCCACGATGGGCTCCACGGTGGCAGAGGGGTTAGTGTGTCTGCCTCACAATACGAAGGTACTGCAGTCCTGGGTTCAAATCCAGGCTCGGGATCTTTCTGTGTGGAGTTTGCATGTTCTCCCCGTGAATGCGTGGGTTCCCTCCGGGTACTCCGGCTTCCTCCCACCTCCAAAGACATGCACCTGGCGATAGGTTGATTGGCAACACTAAATTGGCCCTAGTGTGTGAATGTGAGTGTGAATGTTGTCTGTCTATCTGTGTTGGCCCTGCGATGAGGTGGCGACTTGTCCAGGGTGTACCCCGCCTTCCGCCTGATTGTAGCTGAGATAGGCGCCAGTGCCCCCCGCGACCCCGATAGGGAATAAGCGGTAGAAAATGGATGGATGGATGGATGGGTGCCACGATTGGGTATAAAAACAGCCGCCCAAAAAATGCCCAGTCTTTCACAAGAAAGGATGGGGCGAGGTACACCCCTTTGTCCACAACTGCGTGAGCAAATAGTCAAACAGTTTAAGAACAACGTTTCTCAAAGTGCAATTGCAAGAAATTTAGGGATTTCAACATCTACGGTCCATAATATAATCAAAAGGGTCAGAGAATCTGGAGAAATCACTCCACGTAAGCGGCATGGCCGGAAACCAACATTGAATGACCGTGACCTTCGATCCCTAAGACGGCACTGTATCAAAAACCGACATCAATTTCTAAAGGATATCACCACATGGGCTCAGGAACACTTCAGAAAACCACTGTCACTAAATACAGTTCGTCGCTATATCGGTAAGTGCAAGTTAAAGCTCTACTATGCAAAGCGAAAGCCATTTATCAACATCCAGAAAGGCCGCCGGCTTCTCATAAAGTTTGAGTTTGAACATCAAATATGTTGTTTTTGTAGTGCATTCAATTGAATATAGATTGAAAATGATTTGCAAATCATTGTATTCTGTTTATATTTACATCTAACACAATTTCCCAACTTATACGGTAGGTAAATGAACTTTGATGGATTGATTGAAGACCATCAGCAATAATCCTAGCAATCAATTCACCTGATCAACTCCGGGCTTGTGACAAGGTTGAATATGCCAAAGCGGGATCGGCGGGAACTGCTTGGCATAACAAAACTCTTGAAACCTCAGCTTAAAGGAAATATTTGGACAACAGGGCTCGCGGGGAAGAAAGCGAGCGGGAGATGATGGATGAACATGAGAGACGGAGAGAGCCAGAGAGTGAAAGGAAACAAACAGAGAGCAGCTGGCCTGTCAAACGGATACATTTGTGTCTGCATTTCACCAAATGGAACAGATTGCACACAGCGTGATGGACACTCAAGTACGGCAGCCTAGTTCCTAGTTCCAGTGCTAATTCTACATGTCTCCTTCTAAAGAACCTTTTGTCAGGGCTATAATGAGCCGTTTAGCCAACGTGAATCGCCCGTGTTTGGTTTGGGAACGTCGACGCGGCGTCCATTCAGGGGCTCGACAAGAGCTGCCCATTAAAGACTGAGCTCCATTGTTGTTGGAGAGCCGGGGGGACAAGACACTCGTGATGTGGAATGTGGATGTTTGCGCAGATGTAAAGTCATCAACTGTCTTAGACCGGGACAGTCCACAATGGAAGCTTAATCCAGTCACATGGACGCTACAATGTCGGCGTTTTAGCATCGGAATTTCCCTAAAGACACCAATTTCATGGGATTTTGTGCAAAATAATTCACATATTTCGGAGCAAAATGTACAAACCCCGTTTCCATATGAGTTGGGAAATTGTGTTAGATGTAAATATAAACGGAATAGAATGATTTGCAAATCCTTTTCAACCCATATTCAGTTGAATGCACTACAAAGACAACATATTTGATGTTCAAACTCATAAACTTAATTTTTTTTTTTTGCAAATAATAATTAACTTAGAATTTCATGGCTGCAACACGTGCCAAAGTAATTGAGAAAGGGCATGTTCACCACTGTGTTACATCACCTTTTCTTTTAACAACACTCAATAAACCTTTGGGAACTGAGGAAACACATTTTTGAAGCTTTTCATTTGGAATTATTTCCCATTCTGGTTTTATGTAGAGCTTAAGTTGTTCAACAGTCTTGTTGTCATATTTTACACTTCATAATGCGCCACACATTTTCAATGGGAGACAGGTCTGGACTACAGGCAAGCCAGTCTAGTACCCACACTCGTTGTTGTGACTTGGCATTGTCTTGCTGAAATAAGCAGGGGCGTCCATGATAACGTTGCTTGGATGGCAACAAATGTTGCTCCAAAACCTGTATGTACCTTTCAGCATTAATGGTGCCTTCACAGATGTGTAAGTTACCCTTGCCCTGGGCACTAATGCACCTCCATACCATCACAAATGCTGGCTTTTCAACTTTGCACCTAGAACAGTCCTGATGGTTCTTTTCCTCTTTGGTCCAGAGGACACGACGTTCACCGTTTCCAAAAAGAACTATTTGAAATGTGGACTCGTCAGACCACAGAACACTTTTCCACTTTGCATCAGTCCATCTTAGATGAGCTCGGGCCCAGCGAAGCCGGCGGCGTTTCTGGGTGTTGTTGATAAATGGCTTTGGCTTTGCATAGTAGAGTTTTAACTTGCACTTTGAGATGTAACTTGTTTTTTTATCATGTTCCGTTTGTGTTGTGTTGTTTGCTCGATCTTCGTATTATCTTTTAACCTGTCCATTGTACAGCACTTTGGCTACCCCTGTGGTAAATTTTAAATGTGCTTTATAAATAAAGTTGATTTGATTTTATGTAGCGACAAACTGTAGTTACTGACAATGGTTTTCTGAAGTGTTCCTGAGCCCATGTGGGGATATCCTTTATACACTGATGTCCCATTTTGATGCAGTACCGCCTGAGGAAACGAAGGTCCGTTATATCATCGCGTACGTGCAGTGATTTCTCCAGATTCTCTGAACCTTTTGATGGTATTACGGACCGTAGATGGTGAAATCTTGCATGGGGATAAAGCCAGATTTTTAGTTTTTAGGTTACATGTAAAATATTTATTTTTAACCTCATTACACCATGTACCAAATAAAATTGCTTCGAGGTCGGTAAGCAAAACCAGAATTGTTCCGTACATTAGGCGCACCGGCAATAAGGAGCACTGTCGAGTTTTGAGGGGAAAAAAAGGATCCGGAAAATACAGTAATTCTTTATAAATTATTAAAAAACGAGTGTCAGGTTTAAAGGCCTACTGAAACCCACTACTACCGACCA
This sequence comes from Nerophis ophidion, assembly GCF_033978795.1. NCBI lineage: Eukaryota > Metazoa > Chordata > Actinopteri > Syngnathiformes > Syngnathidae > Nerophis > Nerophis ophidion. The sequence continues at coordinate 10,688,879 of NC_084639.1, read as the reverse complement.
CACAGTCTGATAGTTTATATATCAATGATGAAATATTAACATTGCAACACATGCCAATACGGCCTTTTTAGTTTACTAAATTGCAATTTTAAATTTACCGCGAAGTGTCCTGTTGATGACCCGTGTGTTTGACGTCACCGGTTGTAGCGGACATTTTCCAGCCCGATCCAAGCTATAAGTCGTCTGCTTTAATCGCATAATCACACAGTATTCTGGACATCTGTGTTGCTGAATCTTTTGCAATTTGTTCAATTAATAATGGAGACGTCAAAGTAGAAAGATGGAGGAGGGAAGCTTTTAGCCTTTAGCCACACAAACACACCGTGTTTCCTTGTTTAAAATTCCCAGAGGTGAAGCTTTACTATGGATCAGAGCGGTCAAGCGAACATGGATCCCGACTACATGTAAACCGACAGTTTTTGGTGAGAAAATTGTGGTAATAATCGGCTCCTACTGGAGATCAGCGGAGCTTCTATCCTGCTGCAGCTTCGTGACTTTCCTCAGAGACTCTGGCGTCAACACACCCGTGGCCACACCCCTCCGACTTTAAGGTACTATTTAACTCACTAAAACACTAGCAACACAATAGGGATTTCCCGGAATTATCCTAGTAAATGTGTCTAATAACATCTCAAACGCTCAGAATCACAATCGCCTTTTCAATTTTTATTTTTTTAAATTTTTTCTGGCCCTTCACTCTAAATTTCCTCATCCACAAATCTTTCTTCCTCGCTCAAATTAATGGGGAAATTGTCGCTTTCTCGGTCCGAATCGCTCTAGCTGCTGCTAGCTATGATTGTAAACAATGTGAGGATGTGAGGAGCCCTACAACCCGTGACATCACGCGCACATCGTCTGCTACTTCCGATACAGGCAAGGCTTTTTTATTGGCGACCAAAAGTTACAAACTTTATCGTGGATGTTCTCTACTAAATCCTTTCAGCAAAAATATGGCAATATGGCGAAATGATCAAGTATGACACATAGAATGGACCTGCTATCCCCGTTTAAATAAGAAAATCTCTTTTCAGTAGGCCTGTAAATATCAGTGAAATCACTACTGTGTGAACCCGAGTCAGCTTTTTGTACAATTCCACTCTACGTTCCAAGCAGCCCCGTGAAGCGATGCGCCAGCTGCATGAAAGCGGACGCCGTTTGACCCAATCCCACTTCGGGAAACCAGGTTGCACTTGTGGAATTTCAGTGAAGCGATTTCCACCAAGGGTGACGTCCAAAAATGGTTGTCCGTGCCTTTGATGAGCGCGTGTGCAACAAGAAGCCTGGTGGCAGAAACAGCGAGGACATGCTCCAATTAATCTCCCGTGCAGCACATGGTCCCTGCTGTGAATCTGCAGCGTCCGGCCTTGCCTCGGTCTCCCCCAACCAACCCCCACCCCTCGACAAAGTGCCTTTATGTAAGCATCTGCTCAACCACAACAGAATGGGAGCTGACATTTCAAAGCGCCGCTTCGTGCGCTTTTACGAATCCACCGACCCTGGATTTTTAATTTTTTTTAAAGGCCTACTGAAACCCACTACTACCGACCACGCAGTCTGATAGTTTATATATCAATGATGAAATATTAACATTGCAACACATGCCAATACGGCCTTTTTAGTTTACTAAATTGCAATTTTAAATTTCCCGCGAAGTATCCTGTTGAAAACTTTGTCACGGATTGTAGCGGACATGTTGTTCCAGCCCCAATCCCAGCTGTAACTTGTCTGTTTTAATTGCATAATTACACAGTATTCTAGACATCTGTGTTGCTGAATCTTTTGCAATTTGTTCAATTAATAATGGAGACGTCAAAGAAGAAAGATGTAGGTGCCTTTAGCAACACAAACACAACCGGTGTTTCTTTGTTTACATTCCCTAAAGATGACGGTGAAGATTTAATATGGAACAGAGCGGTCAAGCGAACATGGTTCCCTACCACATGTCAACCGGCAGGTTTCGGTGAGAAAATTGTGATAATAAGTCGGTTCTTACCGTAGACATGAGCGGATAGCTTGCGTCGATCCTCGTGCACCTGTCAAAGAGGCAGCTGTGGACTCGCTTGCCTCCTCCGACCGGCCGCCCCCAGACGTGGGATGCTTCTACCATGTAGGAGGGGGGAAAAAAGCTCAGCCTGGCCCCAACGGCTACCTTTGCTTCGCTTCGTCGAGAAACGTGGCTTCCCTCAGAGACACTGGCGGTCGCCACACCCCTCCGACTTTCAGGTACCATGTAATCTCACTAAAACACTAGTAACACAATAAGTGAAGTGAATTATATTTATATAGCGCTTTTCTCTAGTGACTCAAAGCGCTTTTACATAGTGAAACCCAATATTTAAGTTTCATTTAAACCAGTGTGTGTGGCACTGGGAGCAGGTGGGTAAAGTGCCTTACCCAAGGACACAACGGCAGTGACTAGGATGGCGGAAACGGGGATCGAACCTGCAACCCTCAAGTTGCTGGCACGGCCGCTCTACCAACCGAGCTATGCCGCCCCCGAATAAGCAGATAAGGGATTTTCCAGAATTATCCTTGTAAATGTGTCTAATAACATTTGAATCGCTCCCACTGCCCTCGCCTTTTTTTTTTCTATTCCTTCACTCTAACTTTCCTCACCCACAAATCTTTCATCCTTGCTCAAATTAATGGGGAATTCGTCGCTTTCTCGGTCCGAATCGCTCTCGCTGCTGGTGGCCATGATTGTAAACAATGTTTCGATGTGAGGAGCTCCACAACCCGAGACGTCACGCGCACATCGTCTGCTACTTCCGGTACAGGCAAGGCTTTTTTACTAGCGACCAAAAGTTGTGAACTTTATCATCGATGTTCTCTACTAAATCCTTTCAGCAAAAATATGGCGATATCGCGAATTGATCAAGTATGACACATAGAATGGACCCGCTATCCCCGTTTGAATAAGAACATCTCATTTCAGTAGGCCTTTAACTCCCAACTCAATTCATCACGCTTAACGAGCTGCGGACAGAATGAAGGCCGTCTGTCATCGCCGCCAAACACCCTCCTTGCATGCACCTCTTCTTCTTCTTCTCTGCTTCTTTCCATTTGCACTCTGCCTATTTGCACCATTGACAGACGACGCTCTCCTGCCGGGGGTTAACAGACTTCTCAGCAGGGTGCCTCACAGACGTTTAGAACGCGCGGCGGTGGTCAGGGAGGGCGACTACACTCCCCGGGGGCACTTTGTTTGTTTTTCTTCTGGCAAAGACATCAAACTTTGTGGCAACAGAAGACTTTAATATGCGGTATTTATTTGCTAATAGTAACAAAACGTAGCCTACATCTACATGACAATAAGTGGGTCACTGTACGCCTTCATTAGACTTACACTCTTTTGTTATTGTCATTCAAATTTGAACTTTACAGCACAGATAAGAACAACATTTCGTTTCATAAGCTCATGGTAGTGCAGGATAAAAAAAAGCAATAAGGTGCATATATAAATAAAAAAATATATATAAATATGTAAATATATACAGTGGGGCAAAAAAGTATTTAGTCAGCCACCGATTGTGGAAGTTCTCCCACTTAAAATGATGACAGAGGTCTGTAATTTTCTTCATAGGTACACTTCAACTGTGAGAGACAAAATGTGAAAAGAAATTCACATTGTAGGAATTTTAAAGAAATTATTTGTAAATTGTGGTGGAAAATAAGTATTTGGTCAACCATTCAAAGCTCTCATTGATGGAAGGAGGTTTTTGCTGAAAATCTCACGATACATGGCCCCATTCATTCTTTCCTTAACACGGATCAATCGTCCTGTCCCCTTAGCAGAAAAACAGCCCCAAAGCATGATGTTTCCACCCCCATGCTTCACAGTAGCTATGGTGTTCTTGGGATGCAACTCCGTAGTTTTCTTCCTCCAAACACGACCAGTTGAGTTTATACCAAAATGGATACATGGATGATACAGCAGAGGATTGGGAGAATGTCATGTGGTCAGTTGAAACCAAAATAGAACTTTTTGGTATAAACTCAACTCGTCGTGTTTATACCAAAAAGGTATAAACACGTGTGTGTATAAGGTAAGACATTATCTGGCGATTTGTTCCGCAATATTATGAAAAAGCAACTTTTCTTACCTTCTGGTACCTGCTGATCTGTATTTGGGATCTGCATAAGTCCTGAAAAATTGCGTCCGCCTTTGCCGTAGTCGATAAGCTTCTTCTTTGTCTCTATCTTCTTGTTATGGGACATTCATCATCCACTGTTGCCATTTCTAATATGAAGTTGTGTAAAGTTCTTACTTTTATCCGTCGGTAAACTCGCCATGAAAGCACTAAAACATACCGGTGTAGTGAGTTTGCATTATTCACCCGAGGGACTTTAGTTATTAGAGTTTCGTCCCTTCCATGGTTTCAAGTTTTTGTCTTGCCATGATGTGGGATCCGAGTCGAGGATGTCGTTGTGGCTTGTGCAGCCATTTTTAACAATTTCAATCAATTTGCTTGATTAATTTTGTGGATTAGTTTGCAAATGAATCACGTTACGTGTCGGTCAATCATGTTTTGTCTTCAAAGATAAATGTCATTAGGACAAATTTGTTGATCAATCATTAATATCGTCATGTCCTGGTGATTATGTTTAGATTTGGCTATGTTCTGTTTGGTAATTAGATGTTGTCAGTTCCTGTTTTTTCACTCCCTGTTTTGTTTCCATGACAACCCATTAGTTTTCACCTGTCCTCATGTCACGCACCTGATTCATTTGGACTCACGCACCTAAATGACGATGGCGTGGAACACCGCAGAGGCCACCACAGTGTATATGTTTTTGTTTTTTGTTGTTGTTTAGCTTTTGTGGCTGTGTGTAGAAGTGGCTGGTGGTATCAGCTCTGCTCTTTTAGTGTCTTTATTGTCCTTTGATTCTTTGATGTTTCATTTTTACACACATGCTTATGTGTGCTATGGCTATGAGTGTTTTTTATTAGTTTTTTTTTATCCTTGGTCAAGGCTTAGACAGATTTTTTTTCCTCACTCCTCCTTCCTTATAGTTAACCCTCCCCAAAGTTTACCTGTTTCTGTCTTTTTTGTAAGGGGTGCCGGAAGTTGGCGCACCCGTCAACGATCCTGTTCTGTCTCCCTGTAATGTTTGTCTGCTCTTGAATGGGATTGATTGAAACTTTTATTAGTAGATTGCACAGTACAGTACATATTCCATACAAATGACCACTAAATGGTAACACCCGAATAAGTCTTTCAACTTGTTTAAGTCGGGGTCCACGTTAATCAATTCGTGGTAAATGACGATGGCGTGGAACACCGCAAAGGCCACCACAGTCTATGTTTTTATTTTTTGTTGTTGTTTAGCTTTTGTGGCTGTGTGTAGAAGTGGCTGGTTGCATCAGCTCTGCTATTTTAGTGTCTTTAATGTCCTTTGTTTCTTTGATGTTTCCCTCTTACACACATGCTCTTGTGTGCTATGGTTATGAGTTTTTTAAATTATTTTTTGTAATCCTTGGTCAAGGCTTAGACAGATTTTTTTTTTCCTCACTACCCCTCCCCAAAGTTTACCTGTTTCTCTATTTTTTGTGAGGGGTGCCGGAAGTTGGCAGACCCGTCAGCGATCCTGTTCTGTCTCCCTGCAATGTTTGTCTGCTCTTGAATGGGATTGTGCTGAAAATCTTAATTTCCCTTCAGGATTTTTTTTTTGATCGATTGAAACTTTTATTAGTAGATTGCACAGGACAGTACATATTCCGTAGAATTGACCACTAAATGGTATCAGCCGAATATGTTTAGTTTTTTTGGCTGTGTGTAAAAGTGGCTGGTTGCGTCAGCTCTGTTCTTTTAGTTTCTTTAATGTCCTTTGTGTTCTTTGATGTTTCCCTCTTACACACATGCTTATGTGTGCTATGGCTATGAGGTTTTTTTTGTAATCCTTGGTCAAGGCTTAGACTGATTTTTTTTTCTCACTTCCCCTCCCCAGCGTTTAGCTGTTTCTCTCTTTTTTTGTAAGGGGCGCCGGAAATTGGCGCACCCGTCAACGGTAATGTTCTGTCTCCCTGTAATGTTTGTCTGCTCTTGAATGGGATTGTTTCAGGGTTGTTGTTTTTTTTTTATTGATTGAAACTTTTATTAGTAGATTGCACAGTACAGTACATATTCCGTACAATTGACCACTAAATGGTAACACCCCAATAAGGTTTTCAACTTGTTTAAGTCGGGGTCCACGTTAATCAATTCGTGGTAAATGACGATGGCGTGGAACACCGCAGAGGCCACCACAGTGTGTAAGTTTTTGTTGTTGTTGTTTAGCTTTTGTGGTTGTGTGTAAAAGTGGCTGGTTGCGCCAGGTCTGCTCTTTTAGTTTCTTTAATGTCCTTTGTGTTATTTGATGTTTCCCTCTTACACACATGCTTATGTGTGCTATGGCTATTAGTTTTTTTGTTTTGTTTTTTAAACTCCAGGACATATCCTGTACAATTGACCACTAAATGGCAACACCCAAATACGTTTTTCAACTTGTTCAAGTCCGGTTTCACGTTAATCAATCCATGGTAAATGACGATGGCGTGGAACACTGCAAAGGCCACCACAGTGTATATGTTTTTGTTTTTTGTTGTTGTTTAGCCTTTGTGGTTGTGTGAAAAAGTGCCTGGTTCTTTAATGTCCTTTGTGTTCTTTGATTTTTCCCTCTTACACAACATGCTTATGTGTGCTATGGCTATGCGTTTTTTTGTTTTGTTTTTTAAATTCCAGGACATATTCTGTACAATTGACCGCTAAATGGCAACACCCAAATACGTTTTTCAACTTGTTTAAGTCCGGGTCCAGGTTAATCAATTCATGGTAGGGGATTATTAAAGTACTTCTGATTGTGATTAAAACATTTCAGGTTAATTTTCATACTTGGCAGGGCAGATCAAATCTGTTCGCGGGCCTGATCCGGCCATCGGTACGTACTTTTGACACCCCTGTCCTAAGCGTTTTACCATCTGGGAGCAAGACGCGGATGATCTCACTTGTGCTGCTATCCTGTCCACGTGCTCCCGGTCGGGACAGTAAATCCTTTAGTTGAAAACTAATCGTCAGTCTTTACACATGCACCACCTCTCTCAGCACACCCCGCGGACGCCATGTCGGAGCAGCGAACATGACCGGAGTGGTCTTACATGTCTCAGTTGATGACTTTTAAAGCCCGGTGAACCATCGTCCTTTGGCACGAGTTCTACAGCGGGGGTCCTATAAAATATTTGCGGTGTCGTAAATTAAGTTGCGGGTTCTTTACCGTCCGTCGTTTAATTTTCCTCCGCTTTTCATCCCCTTTGGCTCGCCACGTTCTCGTTGAGAAAGAAAACACGGAGCTCACCAGAAACGCCCCCCAGGCAATGTTTTACCCCTCAGGGGGGAAAAAAATGTTCTTTAGACAAAGCAAGGCTCTATGTTTGTAATCATTCCCCTTACATATATCACACTCTCCATATCAGTGTTTTTCAACCTTTTTCGAGCCAAGGCATATTTTTTTCGTTGAAAAATCCGTAGGCACACCACCAGCAGAAATCATTAAAAAACTAAACTGAGTTGACAGTAAAACGTTGTTGTGAATATAGCTCTTGTCTCAAAGTAGGTGTACTATCACGACCTGTCACATCACGCCGTGACTTATTTTGAGTTTTTGGTGTTTTCCTGTGTGTAGTGTTTCAGTTCTTGTCTTGCGCTCCTGTTTTGGTGGCTATTTCTCTTTTTTTGGTATTTTCCTGTGGCAGTTTCATGTCTTCTTTTAGGCCAGGGGTAGGGAACCTATGGCTGTAGAGCAGGTGTGTCAAACTCAAATACAGAGTGGGCCAAAATTTAAAACTGAACAAAGCCGCGGGCCAAGGTTGAAGAAATGAACCTTTTAATAGGGACCCAAACAAGTTTTGCATTGAATATTGAACAAGCAAGGCTTATATAACTTTATAGTGACATGCAAAATCGAGTTTCAAATTACAGTAATAATAATTAAAAAAATATCAATGGCATATGAAATAAAATTTAAATAAAAATTGGGGGTGGTCGGGGTTTGGTGGTAGCTGGGGTGTATATTGTAGCGTCCCGGAAGAGTTAGTGCTGCAAGAGGTTTTGAGTATTTCTTCTGTTGTGTTTATGTTCTGTTACGGTGCGGATGTTCTCCCAAAATGTGTTGGTCATTCTTGTTTGGTGTGGGTTCACAGTGTGGCGCATATTTGTAACGGTGTTAAAGTTGTTTATACGGCCACCCTCAGTGTGACCTGTATGGCTGTTGACCAAGTATGCCTTGCATTCACTTGTGTGTGTTAAAGCCGCATGTATTATGTGACTGTGCTTGCACGTTGTTTGTATGGCGGAAAAGCGGACGTGACGACAGGCTGTAGAGGATGCTAAAGGCAGTGCCTTCAAGACACACCGCCAATATTGTTGTCCGGGTGAACTTTAACTCCTCCCACTAGATCTTTCCTAGTTACTGATCAACCTGACTCGGATATAAACCCAGTCCTCTTTGACTGGGAGATACCTGTTTTGACCACTGAGTCATCCTTGGTCTTCTTAAAGGGAGATTTCGGGCCCCAATGAAATGTTTAATTGAGAACCTGTCTCAGTAAACTATGATATAAAAGCTTTCCTAGTTACCGATTGATCTGACTGGGATTTGAACCCATTCACTTTTGATTCAGAGCGAGCTGTTTAACCATTTTCCGGAGCGGCACTGAACTTCGGGAGTCTCCCGGGAAAATCGTGAGGGTTGGCAAGTATGAGTATCAGTGGTGAATGCGGTGTTACAGAGGCACCGCCGCTGAATAATACCGGCGGGCCAGCTCTAATCTTAATTTGATATTACCTCCAGGGCCAAATTAAATTACACGGCGGGCCAAATTTGGCCCGTGGGCCAGAGTTTGACACCCATGCTGTAGAGCCAGATGTGGCTCTTTTGATGACTGCATCTGGCTCTCAGATGAATCTTAGCTGACATCGCTTAACACAATAAGTAATGAATAATTCCACTGGTAATCAGTGTTAAAAATAGCGTTCAAAATATAAAACATTCTCATGCATTTTAATCCATCCATCCGTTTCCTACCGCACCTGTTCAAGAATTAATGATAAGAAGTATTTTATCCATTATTGGTTACCTTCGGAATAAAAATATTATTAAATAAAATAAAACAGACGTGTTATACTCAAATGTTGGTCTTACTTAAAAAATATTATATGGCTCTCACGGAAATACATTTTAAAATATTTGGCTTCCATGGCTCTCTCATCCAAAAAGGTTCCCGACCCCTGCTTTAGGCGATATTTCCCGCATCTACTTTGTTTTAGCAATGAGTAATATTTCAGTTGTTTTTATCTTTCTTTGTGGGGACATTGTTGATTGTCATGTCATGTTCGGATGTACTTTGTGGACGCCGTCTTTGCTCCCCAGTAAGTCTTTGCTGTCATCCAGCATTCTGTTTTTGTTTATTTTGTAGCCAGTTCAATTTTAGTTTCGTTCTGCCTCAGCCTTCCCTAAGCTTCAATGCCTTTTCTTTGCGGCACTCAGCTTTAGTTTTTTTTTTTTCGGTTTAAGCATTACACATCTTTTTACCTGCACACTGCCTCCCGCTGTTTCCGACATCTACAAAGCAATTAGCTACCGGCTGCCACCTACTGATATGGAAGAGTATTACACGGTTACTCTGCCGATCTTTAGACAGCACCGACATTCAACAACAGCAAATAATTTGCAGACTATAATTAATGGTTTGCAAAAAATATTTTTAAACCAACTAGGTGAAATTAGATCATCTCTCACGGCACACCAGACTGTATCTCACGGCACACTAGTGTGCGGCGGCACAGTGGTTGGAAAAACACTGCTCTATATGATCATTGATTTATTTCTCTCCGTCAACATGCAGCGGTTGGCTAGAAAAACATGAAAAAGGCTTTTATCAGCAGTTATATTCACGGCTTCAACAGTCTTACCATAATATTGCAGTGTTTTGGCATCTGTTAACAATCGGACAATCTCTGCCGATGGCAATTGTTGCCATCCGTCTGTAAATTAGTGCCTCAAAACAACAGCAAACGTGATTTACCGTGTGAAAGCCACTGTGCAAACAATTCCCTCAAAGTGAACGATGACGTTGAGAAATAATGGCCCGAATTCATCAGGCGTTCTGACCATGAAATTAATCCGATGTTTTGTTTTTTTCCCCACCGGCAGAGAACGAGGGAGACCCTCAGCCACCACTGCGGAATGCTGGGAGACGCTCTTCACAAGGAGAACGACTTTGCGCTCATCATCGACGGCAAGACGCTGAAATACGCCCTCACCTTCGGCGTGCGGCAGTACTTCTTGGATCTCGCCCTGTCCTGCAAGGCCGTCATATGCTGCAGGTGGGTGTCGGAATACCAAAAGGGCTTCCGGACATAACAAAGTCGACATATACAGTCATGGTCAAAAGTGTACACATATACAGTGGGGGCAAAAAAGTATTTAGTCAGCCACCGATTGTGCGAGTTCTCCCACTTAAAATGATGACAGAGGTCTGTAATTTTCCTCATAGCTACACTTCAACTGTGAGAGACAAAATGTGAAAAAAATTGTAGGAATTTTAAAGAATTTATTTGTAAATTATGGTGGAAAATAAGTATTTGGTCAACCATTCAAAGCTCTCACTGATGGAAGGAGGTTTTGGCTCAAAATCTCACGATACATGGCCCCATTCATTCTTTCCTTAACACGGATCAATCGTCCTGTCGCCTTAGCAGAAAAACAGCCCCAAAGCATGATGTTGCCACCCCCATGCTTCACAGTAGGTATGGTGTTCTTGGGATGCAACTCAGTATTCTTCTTCCTCCAAACACGACGAGTTGAGTTTGTACCAAAAAGTTGTAATTTGGTTTCATCTGACCACATGGCCTTCTCCCAATCCTCTGCTGTATCATCCATGTATCCATTTTGGTATAAACTCAACTCGTCGTGTTTGGAGGAAGAAGAATACTGAGTTGCATCCCAAGAACACCACACCTACTGTGAAGCATGGGGGTGGAAACATCATGCTTTGGGGCGTTAATATTGGAAATGGCAACGGTGGAGGATGAATGTCCCATAACAAGAAGATAGAGAAAAAGAAGAAGCTTATTGACTATGGACGTTCACATGGACTACAAAGGCAGACACTCGCAATTTTTCAGGATTTATGCAGATCCCAAATACAGATCAGCAGGTGCCAGATGGCAAAAAAAGTTGCTTTTGCATCATATTGCGAAACAAACGCCAGATAATGTCTTACCTTATTCACACACCATAATAATACTCCTATGTTGAAGAACAATCCATCAAGCGGTGTGGCTTCGTAGCTTACCAAAGTCATACTAAAACATTTTGATAGATTTTTGAGCGCCGTATGTAATGTTCTATATTTTCAATGGAACATATAAAATGTTAGTGTTGTTTAATTTGAGTCATATTGCCATCGTAGTGCAGTTGAGGCATGTTTTAAATCAGCGCGGCACATCTGTGTTAAAAGTATCATCTTGATCGATAGTTTTGAAGCCCAAATTCCTCCATCATCACCCTCTTTATTTACCAGTATCTATTGATTGATTAAAACTTTTATTAGTAGATTGCACAGTACAGTACATATTCCGTACTATTTACCACTAAATGGTAACACCAGAATACGTCTTTCAACTTAAGTCAATTCATGCAACAAAAAAAAAGTAGAATTGCTTTTATTTGCCAGTTTTCCTCTCCACACTATTTCTGCTTATGCGCTCTGTGCGTGTGCGCGCTGACACACTTAGCATGCTCTTCTGCTCTGTACGTATCTGCAGCATGGCAGCATACAGATGAAAAAAAAAGTACAGGTATTTTTCAAAGGCTGTATAGTACCGGTATACCATACAACCCTAGATCTTAGTATATCAGGCCCTTGGTGTAGTTTATCACAGATGTTGTCTTTGTTGACACTAAATTAAAAGCGCCTCTGCTGGTCTTAGTCAAAAAGTGCACTCAATTAATAACGTAAAATAAAATCTAAAAACCAGAACAAAGACATGATCTGCAAGCTCCACATATTTAAAGGCCTACTGAAACCCACTACTACCGACCACGCAGTCTGATAGTTTATATATCAATGATGAAATATTAACATTGCAACACATGCCAATACGGCCTTTTTAGTTTACTAAATTGCAATTTTAGATTTCCCGCGGAGTTTCCTGTTGAAAACGTCGCGGAATGTTGACGCGTGTTTGTGACGTTATTGGTTGGAGGGGATATATTAGCTCAGCACCACTTACGGCTAAAAGTCGTCTCTTTTCATCGCGCAATCACACAGTATTCTGGACATCTGTGTTGCTGAATGTTTTGCAATTTGTTCAATTAATAATGGAGAAGTCAAAGTAGAAAGATGGAGGTGGGAAGCTATAGGCTTTAGCCACACAAACACACAATGTTTCCTTGTTTAAAATTCCCGGAGGTGAAGCTTTACTATGGATCAGAGCGGTCAAGCGAACATGGATCCTGACTACATGTCAACCAGCAGTTTTCGGTGAAAAAATTGTGGAAATAAGTCGCCTCTTACAGCGTCCTCCTGCAGCTGCCGTGACTTCTCTCAGAGAATCTGGCGTCAAAACACGCGTGGCCACACCCCTCCGAATTTAAGGTACTATTTAACTCACTAAAACACTCGCAACACAATAGAAATATAAGGAATTTCCCAGAATTATCCTAGTAAGTGTGTCTAAAAACATCTGAATCACTCCTAATGCAATCCCCTTTTTCTTTTTTTACCTTTTTTTTTTTTCTTTTCTAGTCCTTCACTCTAAATTTCCTCATCCCCGAATCTTTCATCCTCGCTCAAATTAATGGGGAAATTGTCGCTTTCTCTGTCCGAATAACTCTTGCTGCTGGAGGCTCACATTTTAAACAATGTGAGGATGTGAGGAGCCCTCACACCGGTGACGTCATCATCTGCTACTTCCGGTACAGGCAAGGCTTTTTTATTAGCGACCAAAAGTTGCGAACTTTAACGTCGATGTTCTCTACTAAATCCTTTCAGCAAAAATATGGCAATATCACGAAATGATCAAGTATGACACATAGAATGGACCTGCTATCCCCGTTTAAATAAGAAAATCTCATTTCAGTAGGCCTTTAAATTGTCACATGAGTGTAAAAGAAGCCACAATAAAAGATCAAACCACTTAACATTGATTGATTCCAGAAGTTATTTGTCTAATTTTTGCTGAACAAACCAAATGACCGCAGCTTGAACTCCCAAGATGCACTTTGTCATGAAAATTGTTCGATTTGAGGGGGAATTCCATTGTAGCGAACTACATTTGGTGATGCAATGCCCTCAAAGTGATATTTCCATTACTTAGTTGTAACACAATACTGAAGAAAGTGTCTTTTAATACAGAACAATTCACTTTGATGGGCAGAAAACTTCTTGGAAAAGACATTAGTACATAAATATACACAGCTGGATCGCAAAGGGTCCACAAGGCAAAAAGAGCACTCAAGGCAACGTCACCAGAAAAACCCTGGACAGGACATGAATGCACACACTAAAAAAAATCCTACCGTGTTAAAATCTCCTCCGAGCGCCGTAAAAGAACAAGCTGCGGACATGCCAGGAGGTTGTACAGCTGTAAGTTTAACTGCAGCGAGCATGGGGGTCACCAAGGCCCCGTCACGGTCCCTCAACACTTTCAGAGTTATGAAACATGGAACACATCTAAAGGGACAAATAGTCTTTACAAGCAGTTGGAGAGTCGTAGAGAATTTTTGGCGTGGACAAAAAAAAAAGCCACAAGGACCCCGACTCAGCCCTCGCTCCAAGAGCATTTCAGCATTCTTCATGTCGCAATTGTACTACAACATACTTTGTAGGACAAGTCCTCTCAAAGTAGATAAGACATCCTTCAACGTCGACAACGCCGCTTTTGTGTGGTGCCGAAGGAAACAAGATTGTGTGACCAGTCTGAGAAAGTCAACAGAGGACAAACATTTTTGCCACGTCACGTTGGATGAGAAGAATGGAGGTTGCATTCCATGATTGTCGGTTAGGATTTGTGACAAACCCCAAGATGCAGAGATGGTGGCCGGCATTGAGCAAGAAAACATAATTTAATGTCCAAAAATATAAAAAAGAAAGGCAAAACACAAACCAGAAAAACAGGAGACAGGTAGCAGGAGCAAGAATCGAACCAACAGCTCACAAGCGACGAGGAACCAGGGAGAACTGGAGACAGAAAGCAGTCCCCGGCATGAGACAACGACAAGTCATAATGACAATAATCCGCCTTTGACTGAAGGACAAAACAGGTTTAGATAGGAGCGGGCTGATTGACACCAGGTGTGGCCAGGTGCCAATCAGCCACAGCTGAGGGGAAAGAGCGCTCAGGGAGAAAAGCAGGAAATGACCAAAATAAAAGCGCTGACAGGAAACAAAAGACACAGAGGAAAAACTAAAACAAAACCAAATTGTCAGGGACAAGCCTGACAATGACAAGTTTGATGTATATATTAGAGATGTCCGATAATGGCTTTTTTACCCATATTAGATATTCTGATGTTGTCCAACTCTTAATTACTGATACCAATATATACAGTCGTGGAATTAACACATTATTATGCCTAATTTTATTGTGATGCCTCGCTAGATGCAATAAACAATGTAACAACATTTTCCAAAATAAATCAACTCAAGTTATGGAAAAAAATGCCAACATGGCACTGCCATATTTATTATTGAAGTCACAAAGTGCATTATTTTTTTTTAACATGCCTCAATACAGCAGCTTGGAATTCGGGACATGCTCTCCTTGAGAGAGCATGAGGAGGTTGAGGTGGGCGGGGTTTGGTGGTATAGCAGGGGTGTATATTGTAGCGTCCCGAAAGAGTTAGTGCTGCATGATATTCTGGGTATTTGTTCTGTTGTGTTTATGTTGTGTTACGGTGCGGATGTTCTCCCAAAATGTGTTTGTCATTCTTGTTTGGTGTGGGGTCACAGTGTGGCGGATATTTGTAACACTGTTAAAGTTGTTAATACGGCCACCCTCAGTGTGACCTGCATGGCTGTTGACCAAGTATGCATTGCATTCACTTGTGTGTGTGAAAATCAGGAGATATTATGTGACTGAGCCGGCTAGCAAAGGCAGTACCTTTTAAGTTTATTGGCATTTTGTTCTTCTCCCTACGTCCATCTACACAGCGGCGTTTTAAAAAGACATACATTTTACTTTTTGAAACCGATACTGATAATTTTGAAACCGATACCGATAATTTCCGATATTACATTTTAAAGCATATATCGGCCGATAATATCAACAGTCTGACATCTCTAATATATATACATACATATATACGTTAGGTCAGGATAAAAGACAAGAGGCTATATCATCCCTACAAGCCTGTTTCGCAGGTTTCCCTGCTTGTCAGGGGATTTTATTGTCTGTGGTTGTTACATGTATATATAGTGTACGTTCCATGGGGGTGTGGCCATTGTTGCACAACAGCGCCTTGCTTCTGTGTCGGCATGATGAGACCAGTTCGTTGCGTTTGTTTAAAGTGGACATGCTGGGGTGGTATATAATAACACGTTTTTCTTTCAGGCACAGGTGACATCTTTTAGCGGCACTGTTGTATGGTGAGCTAAATGCGACAATTCGACATGTAATGGCTTGATCAATTTTGTTTTCTTTAAGAATCCATATGTATTTACTCAGCTCTGTAGAGTTCTTGAGTTGAAATGATGCTGTGTTATAGTTATAAGGGGTTTGTGGGGGGAGGTGTAGTCAGCCCTGCTTGCAGGAGAAAAAGTCACCGCCACTGTCCATGGCACTGAGGACGAGCACCATCGGGCAGGGGCGGGGCAAGTGCTGACGGCGAGACACAGCTGGCAGGTGTTTAGATTTCACAGGTGGTGCGTGTTAATCTAATCATCTTTAACAGTAAGCGGCCGGGAGCATAGACGGAGGAGGATTGGTAAGACTGTAAAGTCTGGAGAAAACTTTGTTGATAAAATATATGATCATTAAAACTTTGTTAAAACCTGCAAGCTTTGATCCTGTGAAGTGTCTGTCAGTGGGACTTCCACAAGGTTTTAAAGGTGTTTTCTGTGAGTTTGAGTTGTCGTTGTGGGTGATGCTGGCGTGGTAAACTGATGTTTTAAAGCAGTTTCCGTTGAGTGAGTAAAGTAATCCTTTTTCTGCAATCGCAGCTAACTGTGGAGTTAGTCGTTTGCGGTTGCTTGTCTGTGAGTGCTCAGGATCTTTTTGTTGTGTGTCAAAGGTTTGATTTGAAAGTCGTATATTCTGCTCCACCCTGGTATTGAGCACTGTATAACGGATAAACCACAGAAACCTCGACTGTATACATACATATATTTTTTATGTATGTATGTCTGTATATGTATGTATATACACGTACACGTATATGTATGTATTTATACGTACACGTATATGTACGTATTTATGTACACGTATATGTATGTATATATGTACACATAAATGTATGTATTTACAAACCCTGTTTCCATATGAGTTGGGAAATTGTGTTAAATGTAAATATAAACAGAATACAATGATTTGCAAATCCTTTTCAACCCATTTTCAAATGAATACACTACAAAGACAAGATATTTGATGTACAAACTCATAAACTTTATTTTTTTTTGCAAATAATTATTAACTTAGAATTTCATGGCTGCAACATGTGCCAAAGTAGTTGGGAAAGGGCATGTTCACCACTGTGTTACATCACCTTTTCTTTTAACAACACTCAATAAACGTTTTGGGAACTGAGGAAACTAATTGTTGAAGCTTTGAAAGTTCGAATTCTTTCCCATTCTTGTTTTTATGTAGAGCTTCAGTTGTTCACAATGCACCACACATTTTCGATGGGAGACAGGTTTGGACTGCAAGCGGGCCAGGAAAGTACCCGCACTCTTCTTTTACAAAGCCACGCTGTTGTAACACGTGCTGAATGTGGCTTGGCATTGTCTTGCTGAAATAAGCAGGTGCGTCCTTGAAAAAGACGGCGCTTGGATTAGATTAGATAGTGCTTTATTTATTCCGTCAGGAGAGTTCCTTCAGGAAAATTTAAATTTTCAGCACAATCCCATTCAAGATCAGACAAACATTAAAGGTAGACAGAACAGGATCGCTGACGGGTCTGCCGGCTTCCAGCGCCCCTTACAAAAAAGATGAGATACAGGTAAACAAGGGGGAGGAAAGAAAAAAATAGAAGATTAAAATAAAATAAAAAAAATTGGTCTAGCCTGGGCCCTGGAGAGGGGGTGCAGACCAAGGGAAAAAAACAACTTATAGCCATAGTACACATCCCTCTTCCATGTGTGTAAGAGGGAAACATCAAACATCAAAGAACACAGAGGACATTAAAGACATTAAAGCAGCAGATACAACCAGACACTTCTACATACAGCTATGAATAAAAAGTAAAAGAAACATATACACTATGGTGGCCTCTGCGGTGTTCCACGCCATCGTCCGCTGGGGAGGAGGGAGCATGGCCAGAGACAGGAGCAGACCCAACAAAGCAACCAAGACAGCCGACTCCACTCTCGGCCAGTGTCCAGTCCGCATGGATGAGCGAGGGTACGTCCAAGGTGACTGAGGTGTCCGACACCTGCTCACCTAGCCAAGACAGCGCGAAGCCTCTCCGTCCCAGCGCTCAGTGCTAGCTGCGCAGCCCTGTCCCCTCATCCGCATCTCCTCCAGTCCCTCCAAACCGACTCCGGTGTGGCACAAACCCAGCAGCTGGTCTCCATGGCCAAAAGGCTCCCGGGAGGCAGATCCAGAAGTCCACAAAAAAATCACCACAGAGGTCACGAAAGTGCTACCCCTTGTCCCCTTGTCACACAGTCCCAAAGGGTCCCGGACCAAAAGGCAAGAAAATATAATAACACATGAAAACAAGAAGGAAACACAAAAGGATGACACAAGAGCACAGAGCTCCTGCCTACAGCAGCCACTACAGCAGCGCCATCTTGGAAAAAAAAAAAAAAATGGCAGCATATGTTGTACCTTTTAGCATTAATGGTGCTTTCACAGATGTGTAAGTTACCCATGTCTTGGGCACTAATGCACCCCCATACCCTCACAGATGCTGGCTTTTGAACTTTGCGTCGATAACAGTCTGGATGGTTCGCTTCCCCTTTGGTCTGGATGACACGATGTCGATCGAATATTTACAGAAACAATTTGAAATGTGGACTCGTCAGACCACAGAACACTGTTCCACTTTGCATCAGTCTATATTAGAAGACTTCGAGCCCAGAGAAGCCAGCGGCGTTTCTGGATGTTGTTGATAAATGGCTTTCGCTTTGCATAGTAGACATTTAACTTGCACTTACAGATGTAGCGACGAACTGTATTTAGTGACAGTGGTTTTCTGAAGTGTTCCTCAGCCCATGTGGTGATATCCTTTAGATATTGATGTCTGTTTTTGATAGAGTGCCGTCTGAGGGATCGAAGGTCACAGTCATTCAGTGTTGGAGTGATTTCTCCTGATTCTCTGAACCTTTTGGTGATATTATGGACCGTAGATGTTGAAATCCCTAAATTTCTTGAAATTGCACTTTGAGAAACGTTGTTCTTAAACTATTTGACTATTTGCTCACGCAGTTGTGGACAAAGGGGTGTACCTCGCCCCATCCTTTCTTGTGAAAGACTGAGCATTTTTTGGGAAGCTGTTTTTATACCCAATCATGGCACCCACCTGTTCCCAATTAGCCTGCACACCTGTGGGATGTTCCAAATAAGTGTTTGATGAGCATTCCTCAACTTCATCAGTATTTATTGCCATCTTTCAACTTCTTTGTCACGTGTTGCAGGCATCAAATTCTAAAGTTAATTATTATTTGCAAAAAAAATAAAAAATGGGCATGAGTTCGAACATCAAATATGTTGTCTTTGTAGCATATTCAACTGAATATGGGTTGAAAATGATTGGCAAATCATTGTATTCGGTTTATATTTACATCTAACACAATTTCCCAACTCATATGGAAACAGGGTTTGTACATTATCAATCAATCAATCAATCAATGTTTACTTATATAGCCCTAAATCACTAGTGTCTCAAAGGGCTGCACAAACCACCACGACATCCTCGGTAGGCCCACATAAGGGCAAGGAAAACTCACACCCAGTGGGACATCGGTGACAATAATGACCCAGTGGGACGTCTGTGACAATAATGATTATGAGAACCTTAGAGAGGAGGAAAGCAATGGATGTCGAGCGGGTCTAACATGATACTGTGAAAGTTCAATCCACAATGGATCCAACACAGTCGCGAGAGTCCAGTCCAAAGCGGGTCCAACTCAGCAGCGAGAGTCCCGTTCACAGCGGAGCCAGCAGGAAACCATCCCAAGCGGAGGCGGATCAGCAGCGCAGAGATGTCGAGGCGGATCAGCAGCGCAGAGATGTCCCCAGCCGATACACAGGCAAGCAGTACATGGCCACCGGATCGGACCGGACCCCCTCCACAGGGGAGAGTGGGACATAGAAGAAAAAGAAAAGAAACAGCAGATCAACTGGTCTAAAAAGGGAGTCTATTTAAAGGCTACAGTATACAAATGAGTTTTAAGGTGAGACTTAAATGCTTCTACTGAGGTGGCATCTCCAACTGTTACCGGGAGGGCATTCCAGAGTACTGGAGCCCGAACGGAAAACGCTCTATAGCCCGCAGACTTTTTTTGGGCTTTGGGAATCACTAACAAGCCGGAGTCCTTTGAACGCAGATTTCTTGCCGGGACATATGGTACAATACAATCGGCAAGATAGGATGGAGCTAGACCGTGTAGTATTTTATACGTAAGTAGTAAAACCTTAAAGTCACATCTTAAGTGCACAGGAAGCCAGTGCAGGTGAGCCAGTACAGGCGTAATGTGATCAAACTTTCTTGTTCTTGTCAAAAGTCTAGCAGCCGCATTTTGTACCAACTGTAATCTTTTAATGCTAGACATGGGGAGACCCGAAAATAATACGTTACAGTAGTCGAGGCGAGACGTAACAAACGCATGGATAATGATCTCAGCGTCTTTAGTGGACAGAATGGAGCGAATCTTAGCGATATTACGGAGATGAAAGAAGGCCGTTTTAGTAACGCTTTTAATGTGTGCCTCAAAGGAGAGAGTTGGGTCGAAGATAATACCCAGATTCTTTACCGTGTCGCCTTGTTTAATTGTTTGGTTGTCAAATGTTATAGTTGTATTATTAAATAGAGTTCGGTGTCTAGCAGGACCGATAATCAGCATTTCCGTTTTTTTGGCGTTGAGTTGCAAAAAGTTAGCGGACATTCATTGTTTAATTTCATTAAGACACGCCTCCAGCTGACTACAATCCGGCGTGTTGGTCAGCTTTAGGGGCATGTAGAGTTGGGTGTCATCAGCATAACAGTGAAAGCTAACACCGTATTTGCGTATGATGTCACCTAGCGGCAGCATGTAGATGCTGAAGAGTGCAGGGCCAAGGACCGAACCCTGGGGAACTCCACACGTTACCTTAACGTAGTCCGAGGTCACATTGTTATGGGAGACACACTGCATCCTATCAGTAAGATAAGAGTTAAACCAAGACAGGGCTAAGTCTGACATACCAATTCGTGTTTTGATACGTTCTAATAAAATATTATGATCGACGGTATCGAAAGCAGCGCTAAGATCGAGGAGCAGCAACATAGATGACGCATCAGAATCCATCGTAAGCAATAGATCATTAGTCATTTTTGCGAGGTCTGTCTCCGTGGAGTGATTTGGCCTGAAACCGGATTGAAAGGTTTCACATAGATTGTTAGACGCTAAGTGTTCATTTAACTGCTCCGCAACAATTTTTTCGAGGATTTTTGAAATAAAGGGAAGGTGAGACACCGGTCGGTAGTTTACCATGAGGTCAGGATCGAGGTTAGGTCTTTTAAGAAGAGGATGAATAACCGCTTTTTTGAATGCTAGGGGAACAGTGCCCGAGGAAAGTGATAAGTTTATAATATTTAGCACTGATGGACCTAATAATACAAAGAGCTCCTTGATCAGTTTCCCAGGAAGAGGGTCAAGTAAACATGTTGTTTGTTTTATTCCATTTACACGTTGTAACAATTCCTCTAATGTTATTTCCTCAAAACGAGAGAAACTATTTTGGAGGGCAGTATCCGCCGTATATACAATCGTGTCAGTGTTAATAGAACCCCGTTGTAGCTGGGACGCATTGTCTTTAATCTCCTTTCTAATGACTTCAATTTTCTTACTAAAGAATTGCATAAAGTCATCAGCTGAGTGGGTGGAGCTACTGGAAGGAGTCCCTTG
The DNA here is from genome assembly GCF_033978795.1 of Nerophis ophidion. Taxonomy (NCBI): domain Eukaryota; kingdom Metazoa; phylum Chordata; class Actinopteri; order Syngnathiformes; family Syngnathidae; genus Nerophis; species Nerophis ophidion. The sequence continues at coordinate 10,667,572 of NC_084639.1, read as the reverse complement.
TTGGGTTAGCGATGCTACCGTACTAAACAAAAATTTAGGATCGTTTTTATTACGGTGGATGAGATTTGAGTAATAATTAGCTTTAGCTAAGGTAAGCATGCGTTTATAAGTTATTAAACCATCACTAAATGCTTGATGGTGCACCTCAAGTTTAGTCGTGCGCCATTTGCGTTCCAGCTTTCTACATAATAATTTCAGAGCTCTAGTTTCTTCTGTAAACCACGGGGTGCGCTTTTTTGGAGCCTTTTTTAACTTTAGCGGTGCTATGTTATCAATGGTTTCGCGCAGGGCGTCGTTAAAGTTGTTAGTGAGGTTATCAATAGAGCCCACATACTTTGGGAATGGTGCCATTACCGAGGGCAGTAGGTCAGCAAGAGTTGTCGTTGTGGCCGTATTAATGTTGCAGCTGCTATAGCAGTTATTATTATTATTAGTTTGACAAACATGCGTCTGAACCTCGAATTTTATAAGGTAATGATCGGACAATACTTTAGTATACGGGAGTATCGTAACTTTGGAAGCGGTGATACCCCTGACAAGCACTAGGTCTATCGTATTACCGTTGCGATGCGTGGGTTCATTTATTATTTGTGTGAGACCACAGTTATCAATTATGGTCTGGAGCGCTACGCACGGTGGGTCCGATGGGGTATTCATATGGATATTAAAGTCCCCCATTATGATTATATTATCGGCGTGTGTCACTAGATCAGCAACGAACTCTGAGAATTCATTGATAAAGTCCGAACAGGGCCCTGGGGGGCGGTAGATAACAGCCAGGTGTAGAGGCAGCGGTGTGACAGACTTCATAGTAAGCACCTCAAACGATTTATATTTATTATTTATGTTAGGACTAAGGTTAAAGTTTTCGTTGTATATTAGTGCGACCCCCCCACCCCTTTTAAGCGGACGGGCAATATGCGCATGTGTAAAGTTAGGAGGACATGCCTCATTTAGCGCAAAAAAGTCGTTTGGTTTAAGCCAGGTTTCACTGAGACCGATGACGTTAAGATTGTTGTCTCTGATAATATCATTAACTAACAACGTTTTGGGAGACAATGATCTTATGTTTAAAAAACCTATATTATAGGTAGTGGGCTGTTTTAGGGAATTTTTGATCAAATTATCCGTAGTAGCAATATTAATAATGTTGTGTTTATTATGCCCAGTGCATTCAGTATAATTACGACCATATCTAGGAATTGATACGACGGGAATGTTCCGATTGTTTGATTGTTGCTTTGATAAACTGCACGCATCATGGTTAGCCTCCTCAGTAACGGGGATTTTCCGATTGTTTGTTTGTTGCTTTGATAAACTGCACGCATCATAGTTAGCCACCTCAGTAAAACACATGTCCAACTCTGAAACACTCAAAGCAGAAAAAACTTGTTCTAATTTAACTGACTCCTTACCCAGACCAGTAGTCTCGCATCCTTTATGTGTATATATCTATGAATGTACATCTATATGTGTGTATATATGTATGTATATGTGTATATATTGGCAAGATGGCGGCGCTCGGACGGGCTGCGACACTGCGGTGCTCTTGCTAAAGATGGAACATTTGGCGGAAATGCCGGACAGTTCTGCAGACTTCATGGCTGGCTCGCATCGTGGTCACTCCGTGATCACGTACGACCGCCAGACACTTCTGGATATGGACACATCGGGCCGTTTTGGACTGATAGACGCGGGCGTGCTAAACATGCTAACTTGCATGGGGATACGTCGGCGGCTACATCCAGCGGCCTGTGAAGCAGCGGAGTCTAGTGGCAGCGGGGGCCGTCTACGGAGCAGACGCCAGCGGTGTGATCGGAAACGCGGATGTCGAGCGGGGCTAAAAACAAAGCAGAAGGCTAATCCCCACAGAACACCACTTCCCTCCACCCTGAAGACGGATTTAAATAAGGAATGCGAGACTACTGGTCTGGGTAAGGAGTCAGTTAAATTAGAACAAGTTTTTTCTGCTTTGAGTGTTTCAGAGTTGGACGTGTGTTTTACTGAGGTGGCTAACTATGATGCGTGCAGTTTATCAAAGCAACAAACAAACAATCGGAAAATCCCCGTTACTGAGGTGGCTAACCATGATGTGTGCAGTTTATCAAAGCAACAATCAAACAATCGGAAAATTCCCGTCGTATCAATTCCTAGATATGGTCGTAATTATACTGAATGCACTGGGCATAATAAACACAACATTATTAATATTGCTACTACGGATAATTTGATCAAAAATTCCCTAAAACAGCCCACTACCTATAATATAGGTTTTTTAAACATAAGATCATTGTCTCCCAAAACGTTGTTAGTTAATGATATCATCAGAGACAACAATCTTAACGTCATCGGTCTCAGTGAAACCTGGCTTAAACCAAACGACTTTTTTGCGCTAAATGAGGCATGTCCTCCTAACTTTACACATGCGCATATTGCCCGTCCGCTTAAAAGGGGTGGGGGGGTCGCACTAATATACAACGAAAACTTTAACCTTAGTCCTAACATAAATAATAAATATAAATCGTTTGAGGTGCTTACTATGAGGTCTGTCACACCGCTGCCTCTACACCTGGCTGTTATCTACCGCCCCCCAGGGCCCTGTTCGGACTTCATCAATGAATTCTCAGAGTTCGTTGCTGATCTAGTGACACACGCCGATAATATAATCATAATGGGGGACTTTAATATCCATATGAATACCCCATCGGACCCACCGTGCGTAGCGCTCCAGACTATAATTGATAGCTGTGGTCTCACACAAATAATAAATGAACCCACGCATCGCAACGGTAATACGATAGACCTAGTGCTTGTCAAGGGTATCACCGCTTCCAAAGTTACGATACTCCCGTATACTAAAGTATTGTCCGATCATTACCTTATAAAATTCGAGGTTCAGACGCATGTTCGTCAAACTAATAATAATAATAACTGCTATAGCAGCCGCAACATTAATACGGCCACAACGACAGCTCTTGCTGACCTACTGCCCTCGGTAATGGCACCATTCCCAAAGTATGTGGGCTCTATTGATAACCTCACTAACAACTTTAACGACGCCCTGCGCGAAACCATTGATAACATAGCACCGCTAAAGTTAAAAAAGGCTCCAAAAAAGCGCACCCCGTGGTTTACAGAAGAAACTAGAGCTCAGAAATTATTATGCAGAAAGCTGGAACGCAAATGGCGCACGACTAAACTTGAGGTGCACCATCAAGCATTTAGTGATGGTTTAATAACTTATAAACGCATGCTTACCTTAGCTAAAGCTAATTATTACTCAAATCTCATCCACCGCAATAAAAACGATCCTAAATTTTTGTTTAGTACGGTAGCATCGCTAACCCAACAAGGGACTCCTTCCAGTAGCTCCACCCACTCAGCTGATGACTTTATGCAATTCTTTAGTAAGAAAATTGAAGTCATTAGAAAGGAGATTAAAGACAATGCGTCCCAGCTACAACGGGGTTCTATTAACACTGACACGATTGTATATACGGCGGATACTGCCCTCCAAAATAGTTTCTCTCGTTTTGAGGAAATAACATTAGAGGAATTGTTACAACGTGTAAATGGAATAAAACAAACAACATGTTTACTTGACCCTCTTCCAGGGAAACTGATCAAGGAGCTCTTTGTATTATTAGGTCCATCAGTGCTAAATATTATAAACTTATCACTTTCCTCGGGCACTGTTCCCCTAGCATTCAAAAAAGCGGTTATTCATCCTCTTCTTAAAAGACCTAACCTCGATCCTGACCTCATGGTAAACTACCGACCGGTGTCTCACCTTCCCTTTATTTCAAAAATCCTCGAAAAAATTGTTGCGGAGCAGTTAAATGAACACTTAGCGTCTAACAATCTATGTGAAACCTTTCAATCCGGTTTCAGGGCAAATCACTCGACGGAGACAGCCCTCGCAAAAATGACTAATGATCTATTGCTAACGATGGATTCTGATGCGTCATCTATGTTGCTGCTCCTCGATCTTAGCGCTGCTTTCGATACCGTCGATCATAATATTTTATTAGAACGTATCAAAACACGAATTGGTATGTCAGACTTAGCCCTGTCTTGGTTTAACTCTTATCTTACTGATAGGATGCAGTGTGTCTCCCATAACAATGTGACCTCGGACTACGTTAAGGTAACGTGTGGAGTTCCCCAGGGTTCGGTCCTTGGCCCTGCACTCTTCAGCATCTACATGCTGCCGCTAGGTGACATCATACGCAAATACGGTGTTAGCTTTCACTGTTATGCTGATGACACCCAACTCTACATGCCCCTAAAGCTGACCAACACGCCGGATTGTAGTCAGCTGGAGGCGTGTCTTAATGAAATTAAACAATGGATGTCCGCTAACTTTTTGCAACTCAACGCCAAAAAAACGGAAATGCTGATTATCGGTCCTGCTAGACACCGAACTCTATTTAATAATACAACTCTAACATTTGACAACCAAACAATTAAACAAGGCGACACGGTAAAGAATCTGGGTATTATCTTCGACCCAACTCTCTCCTTTGAGGCACACATTAAAAGCGTTACTAAAACGGCCTTCTTTCATCTCCGTAATATCGCTAAAATTCGCTCCATTCTGTCCACTAAAGACGCTGAGATCATTATCCATGCGTTTGTTACGTCTCGCCTCGACTACTGTAACGTATTATTTTCGGGTCTCCCCATGTCTAGCATTAAAAGATTACAGTTGGTACAAAATGCGGCTGCTAGACTTTTGACAAGAACAAGAAAGTTTGATCACATTACGCCTGTACTGGCTCACCTGCACTGGCTTCCTGTGCACTTAAGATGTGACTTTAAGGTTTTACTACTTACGTATAAAATACTACACGGTCTAGCTCCATCCTATCTTGCCGATTGTATTGTACCATATGTCCCGGCAAGAAATCTGCGTTCAAAGGACTCCGGCTTGTTAGTGATTCCCAAAGCCCAAAAAAAGTCTGCGGGCTATAGAGCGTTTTCCGTTCGGGCTCCAGTACTCTGGAATGCCCTCCCGGTAACAGTTCGAGATGCCACCTCAGTAGAAGCATTTAAGTCTCACCTTAAAACTCATTTGTATACTCTAGCCTTTAAATAGACTCCCTTTTTAGACCAGTTGATCTGCTGTTTCTTTTCTTTTTCTTCTATGTCCCACTCTCCCCTGTGGAGGGGGTCCGGTCCGATCCGGTGGCCATGTACTGCTTGCCTGTGTATCGGTTGGGGACATCTCTGCGCTGCTGATCCGCCTCGACATCTCTGCGCTGCTGATCCGCCTCCGCTTGGGATGGTTTCCTGCTGGCTCCGCTGTGAACGGGACTCTCGCTGCTGAGTTGGACCCGCTTTGGACTGGACTCTCGCGACTATGTTGGATCCATTGTGGATTGAACTTTCACAGTATCATGTTAGACCCGCTCGACATCCATTGCTTTCCTCCTCTCTAAGGTTCTCATAATCATTATTGTCACAGACGTCCCACTGGATCATTATTGTCACCGATGTCCCACTGGGTGTGAGTTTTCCTTGCCCTTATGTGGGCCTACCGAGGATGTCGTGGTGGTTTGTGCAGCCCTTTGAGACACTAGTGATTTAGGGCTATATAAGTAAACATTGATTGATTGATTGATTGATATACGTTATGTGTATATATGTTATGAGAAGCAGAAGGCCCAGAGTCTGCACAGTCTTTAGTTGGCACATGAACTTGAAGTCATCCCTCCAAAATAGACTTGCAAAGCATTGTGGCTGCAGGAGCACTTTGAAGTAACATGACCTTTGACCTCAAACACTATATGTCGACGCCCATGCTCAGAATCAGTAGAGCAACATACAATTGGTTGAATCGTTGTAACTCCGAGGTGACAAGTTACTTGGTACACAAGTTTTGCTATTTCCACTAGTTTATAAATCCCAAATCACTACAGTTCTTGGCTTGGCATGTACAGTAGCTCAGAATTGTTCGGACTGGTTTGTCTTGTAAAGAGCTGACGACTAACATGTACACCAGGGGTCTCAAACTCAATTTACCTGAGGGCCACTGGATGCAGAAACTGGGTGAGGATGGGCCGCAGGAAAATATTTCTTAAAAAATCTAACAAGCTCTTTTTAATGAATTCACCTTCTATGAATGGCTTTCCAACCCTCACGATTTTTCCGGGAGACTCCTGATTTTCAGTGCGACTCCCGACAATTTACCAGTGCAACCATTTTCCCGAATTTGTCCCAATTTTCACCCGGCCGACATTATTAAGGGCTGCCGTGATTGCACTGCCTTTTATTTCCTCTACAACAGTGGTTCTCAACTTTTTTTCAGTGATGTACACCCTGTGAACATTTTTTTAATTCAAGTACCCCCTAATCAGAGCAAAGCATTTTTGGTTGGAAAAAAAGAGATAAAGAAGTAATATACAGCACTATGTCATCAGTTTCTGATTTTCAAATTGTATAACAGTGCAAAATATTGCTCATTTGCAGTGGTCTTACTTGAACTATTTGGGAAAAAAAGATATAAAAATAACTAAAAAACAAGTGATTCAATTATAAATAAAGATTTCTACACATAGAAGTAATCATCAACTTAAAGTGCCCTCTTTGGGGATTGTATTAGAGATCCATCAACTTAATTCTAAACACTTCTTCACAAAAAAGGAAATCTTTAACATCAATATTTATGGAACATGTCCACAGAAATTCTATCTGTCAACACTGAATGTTGGATTGTTGTACTATTTTCCCACAGTTTATGTACTTACATTCATACGTCATTGAAGTATTATTCAATAAACATATGTATAAAGGTTTTTTGAATTGCTGCTGTTTTTTAGAATGTTTTTAATAAATCTCACTTGTCCCTTGGCATACCTTCAAATTCCTCAATCCAATCCAATCCACTTTATTTATATAGCACATTTAAACAACAATAACGTTTCCAAAGTGATGCACAGCCATGTTAAAAACAATATTATGCTCCACCAATGACTGAATAAAACAAAAAATGAATACAAATAAAACCAATAAAAACAATATAAAAACAAATATGATTAAAAAGTATTTTAAAGGGTAAAATCAATTAAAACAGTAAAATAAAAATCAAAGTGTATAAAAAACACAGAGGACAACAGAGGACAGAGGACCACACAACTCACGTAGTGTTAAAAGCCAAAGAATAAAAGTGGGTCTTAAGACGAGACTTAAAACACTCCACTGTGGAAGCAGTTTGAACATGGAGCGGCAGAGTGTTCCAGAGCTTAGGGCCGACCACAGAGAAGGCCCTGTCTCCCATGGTCTTAAGTCTCTAGGGGTCTGTGCACCCCTAAAAGAAGACTACTGCTCCACTACATGTCATCGCGCACGCTTTTATAACACACAACCAATCTGCTGGTTCTGCATCATGTTGTGTGAGACTTGTGCAGAACAATGTCAGTGGCTGCAAGACGCACTTACTCAACAGCCATACAGGTCACACTGAGGGTGCGGTATAAACAACTTTAACACTGTGAACCCACACCAAACAAGAATGACAAACCCTTTTTGGGATAATTTCCGCACCCTAACACAACTTAAACATAAGAGAACAAATACTAAGAACACCTTGCAGGGCTACAATATACAACACCTCAACCGACGCAAGTAGGGAGGGTGGGAGTGTGGGGGGTTGGTGGTAGCAGGGGTGTGTATATTATAGTCCGGAAGAGTTAGGTCTGCAAGGGATTCTGGGTAATTGTTCTAGTGTGTTTATGTTGTATTACAATGCGGATGTTCTCCCGAAATGTGTTTGTCATTCTTGTTTGGTGTGGGTTTACAGTCTGGCACATATTTGTAACAGTGTTAAAAGTTTTTTTACGGCCACCCTTAGTGTGACGTCTGTAGCTTTTGATCAAATATATCTTGCAATAACACACGCGCGTGCCTCACATGGCCAGATGTAACACTTAACTGGGCTTGCACGATGTCAGTTCAGGATGTAGGGGGCGCTAAAGTGCCATTCAGGCACTCCCTGAATATTGTTGATCTGGTAAAAATTGACAGGGGCTTCGAGGGAATTGGTGCCCTGAAATTTAGGGGTCTCCAGGGAAAATTGGGGACGTTGGCAAGCTTGACCTATCAAGCGCCGTTCATATTAATTTTGCGGGCCGCACCAACATTAAATTGTCATATTAATGCGCGGGCCGCATGTTTGAGACCCCTTTTGTTGTTCCAGCTGTATTATGTAATAGATTTAAACTCAATAGAGTTCTTGGTTTGGCATATTGCATACAACGAGTTGATACGTCTTTTAACATTGGGTACCTCCACCATATTATCTGACCCATCATTCAAAATCAAAATAATTAGTTTTCTTTAAAAAAAAAAAAAATAAATAGAGTTCTTGCTTTAACAATTTCAAACCTAACAAATGGGTTTGTCTTGTAAAGGGGGGGACTGGTACCGTGTACCCATATTGTCCTTCCAGCTATGTTATGTTACAAGTTCTTAATTTGGCATACGACGTACTTTTGGTATACAGGTGACAAGGAACACTACCTTAGCACAGTGTTTTTCAACCTTTTTTGAGCCAAGGCCCATTTTTTGCCTTGACAAAATGCAGAGGCACACCACCAGCGGGAAATCACTAAAAAACGAAAGTCAGTTGACAGTAAAAAGTTGTCGTCGCAATTGTTGGATATGACTATAAAGCATAACCAAGCATGCATCACTATAGCTCTTGTCTCAAAGTAGGTGTACTCTCACCACCTGTCACATCACACCCTGACTTATTTGTATTTTTTGCTGTTTTCCTGTGTGTTGTGTTTTACGTCTTGTCTTGCGCTCCTATTTTTTGGGCATTTTCCTGTAACAGTTTCATGTCTTCCTTTGGGCGATATTTCCCGCATCTACTTTGTTGTAGCAATCAAGAATATTTCAGTTGTTTTACCCTGTAATGAGGTGGCGACTTGTCCAAGGTGTACCCCACCTTCTGCCAGATTATAGCTGAGATAGGCTTTTCCCCCCCCCCCCCCCCCCCCCCCCGTGACACTGAAGGGAATAACCGGTAGAAAATCGATGGATTATCCTTCTTTGCGGCGACATTGTTGATTGTCATGTACGAATGTACTTTGTGGATGCCGTCTTTGCTCCGCAGTAAGTCTTTGCTGTTCTCCAGCATTCTGGTTTTGTTTACTTTATAGTTCAGTTTTAGTTTTGTTCCGCATAGCCTTCCCTAAGCTTCAATGCCTTTTCTTAGGGGCACTCACCTTATGTTTATTTTGTTGTTTAAGCATTAGATACCTTTTTTTACCTGCACCCTGCCTCCCTGCTGTTTCCAACATCTACAAAGCAATTCGCTACCGGCTGCCACCTACTGATATGGGAGATTATTACACGGTTATTCTAGACAACACCGACACTCAACAAAGACACATCATTTGCAGACTACAATTGCTGGTTTGCAAAAAACATTTTTTGCCCCAAATAGGTGAAATTAGATCATCTCTCACGGCACACCAAATCGTATCTCACGGCACAGTAGTGTGCCGCGGCACAGTGTTTTGAAAAACATTGCCTTAGCATACATTATTTGACCCATATTCATATTTGTCAAAATCAATAGAGTTCTTGGTTGAACATATACAGAAGTATACAATGGCATGGGTCGGTTTGCCTTGAAAAGGGCAGACTGTTTATTGTTATTTTGTTTATAATATGAAGCAAATTATGCAAAATCAATAGAGCTCTTAAATTGGGTACCTCAGCTACATGGTGAGCGTTCAAAAAAAACATATCAATACTGTTCTTGATTTGGCATATGGCCTAAAATTGGTGGTGAAACCAAAAAAATAAAGTTTAACCTTATATATATCAAGAGTGTTATTTTTACTCAGTTGTTTCTCTTTTTTTTTGCCTTCTTCCTTCAGAGTGTCTCCTCTCCAGAAGTCGGAGGTGGTGGAAATGGTGAAGAAGCAAGTGAAGGTGATCACGCTGGCCATCGGCGATGGCGCCAACGACGTGGGGATGATTCAGACGGCTCACGTGGGCGTGGGCATATCTGGCAACGAGGGCCTGCAGGCCGCCAACTCTTCGGACTACTCCATTGCTCAGGTGGGCCCCGGGGACACTGAATTTTGGGGATTTAGAGCTTTGTGAATGTTTTCGTTGAAAACATTTGATAGCAAAATGTGTATGTTTTAAAATTCAGTGTTGAAAAATGTTTGTTGGTTCAAAAAGCAATACTCACCTCCGGTCTATTAAAGGCCTACTGAAATGAGATTTTCTTATTCAAACGGGTATAGCAGGTCCATTCTATGTGTCATACTTGATCACTTCGCGATATTGCCATTTTTTTGCTGAAAGGATCTAGTAGAGAACATCGACGGTAAAGTTCGCAACTTTTGGACGCTAATAAAAAAGCCTTGCCTTTACCGGACGTAGCAGACGATGTGCGCGTGACGTCCCGGGTTGTAGGGCTCCTCACATCCTCACATTATTTATAATCACAGCCTCCAGCAACAAGGGCTATTCGGACCGAGAAAGCGACAATTTCCCCATTAATTTGAGCGAGGATGAAAGATTCGTGGATGAGGAAAGTTAGAGTGAAGCACAAAAAAAAAAAAAAAAGAAAAGGCCTCGGCTCCAGGCGGCGGCAGTGGGACCGTTTCAGATGTAATTAGACACATTTACTAGGATAATTCTGGAAGATCCCTTATCTGCTTATTGTTTTAATAGTGTTTTAGTGAGATTGTAAAGTCATACCTGAAAGTCGGATGGCTGCGGTGAACGCCAGTGTCTCTGAGAGAAGCCGAGGAGCCAAGATCACAGCTGCCTTTTTGAGCTGCAGGAGGAGGTCCCATAATCCACTGAACACTCCGTTGCTGAATCTTTTGCAATTTGTTCAATGAAAAATAGAGACGTCAAACAAGAAAGCTGTAGGTGGGAAGCAGTGAATTGCGGACGCCTCTAGCAACACAAACACAGTTGGTGTTTCATTGTTTAGATTCCAGAAAGATGACGGTGAAGCTTTACTATGGAACAGAGATAACAAGCGAACACGGTTCCCTACCACATGTCCACCGGCAGGTTTCGGGGAGAAAATGGTGGTAATAAGTCAGCTCTTACCGTAGACATGAGCAGAGCTTGAGTCGTTCCTCATGCACCTGTCAAAGAGGCAGCTGCGTGGCTTCCTTCAGAGACACTGGCGGTCACCACACCCCTCCGACTTTCAAGTACCACATTATAATCTCACTACAACACTAGTAACACAATAAGCAGATAAGGGATTTTCCAGAATGATCCTGGTAAATTTGTCTGATAACATTTGAATCGCTCCCACTGCCCTGTCTTTTTTTTTTTTTCGTAGTCATTTCACTCTAACTTTCCTCATCCCCGAATCTTTCAACCTCGCTCAAATTAATGGGGGAATCGTCGCTTTCTCGGTCCGAATCACTCTCGCTGCTGGTGGCCATGACTGTAAACAATGTGCGGATTTGAGGAGCTCCACAACCCGTGAGGTCACGCGCACATCGTCTGCTACTTCCGGTAAAGGCAGGGCTTTTTTATTAGTGACCAAAAGTTGCGAACTTTATTGTCGATGTTCTCTACTAAATCCTTTCAGCAAAAATATGGCAATATCGCGAAATGATCAAGTATGACACATAGAATGGACCTGCTATCCTTGTTTAAAGAAGAAAATCTCATTTCAGTAGGCCTTTAAGGGATTGATTAAAACAAGTGACATGGATTCGTTTTGGTGTCTACTGGTGTTTTTTTGTTTTTTTTAGTCGATTTTTTTCATAGATTTATTATGAATATATCTCCTGTTGAGGACACATTGAGGATCATCTTGTTTCCACAGTTCCACATGTACTGTGTCCAAACGGCTGTACGTCCAATATTCCTGTTTGCCATTTTTGCAACCTTCCTGTGTTGACTTTTTCTAATTAGTCATGCACAACAACGGTCGAGCATGTCGTTTTTCTTGGCATGTCGTGAACAACAAAGCCTCCGATGCCTGCCAGGCCATCATCTTTTACAGCAAAGTGGGAACACCTGTAAGACTAGCGGCCCGAGCGTCACCCGACCCCGCACGACTCGATCGAGAACAGACTGCGGCAAAATGTAAACAAACACTGTACTTCCAAGCGAGACTTGTGTGCAACCCGGCGTCTGTACGTGATACCTGCGTGCCACAAAACAGCTGCTGTGTTTGCACGCAGAACTCCAGGGCTCGAATATAACCACGGCAACTGCAGCAAAAACATTGACTTTTTACTTATTGTCCATTAACAAGTAATCAATATGATGATAATTCGCGATTCCAGGCAGTTAGTAATACCGTCTATTTTTTTTAAATTACCAAAACCGTCATTTATTAATGCATTTTAGCAGAGGTGTAACGGTACACAAAATGTTCAGTTCGGTACGTACCTTGGTTTAGAGGTCACGGTTCGGTTCATTTTCGGTACAGTAAGAAAACAACAAAATATACATTTTTGGGTTATTTATTTACCAAATTTGTAAACAATGGCTTTATCCTTTTAACATTGGGAACACTATAATAATTCTGCCCACGTTACTCCACATTAAACTGCCTCAAATTGTTGCTCAGATTAAATAAAATGACACAACTTTTCTTCTACACGTAAAAAGTACAACATTAAACAGTTTCAAGTCAACTCATCATGCTTAATTTATTACAGCATTGGGGAAGCCCATAGTTGATTTTTTATTATGTAAATGTTATATTTGTATCAACATGTGATAGCAGGGACCCTGCCATTCAAAACTAGGCTGCTACATCACTTATCATTAATGTAATTATAGCTGAAAAATAGTACAATAGCAATAAGAGAGACTATTCATCCCTGAACACCATGGAGTTCATGTAGGCTTTATGATGCACTTACATTATTATATACACATCAGAGACAGAAACTCTTGATTTAACATAATGTCCTTTTTTGCTGCTTCAACACACCTCAATCAATACTGTCCGTAACACACACACACACACACACACACAGACACGCACACACCGCAAAATGAGCTAACATTACGCTAAGAGCTAACTAGCCTCCACCTAAAGCCAGGACTGCGAGTGAGCTGAGCTGCAGTTTGTTTCTAGAAGGTCAACGGGCTCATAGTGATGTTTAGAAAGTAGTTGACTTGGAAGTGTATAGTATAATTTGGGGAGAATCCATTGCTTTCCTGCTAAACACCTATCTGCTCGATGCTGAAGCGCTGACTACATGCGCTCAGAATTCGCACTGCTTATTGGCTGTTACCGCTACGGTTGTAACCAATCAGATGGTTGTGTGGGTGGGACAATGCTGGGTGCTGTGCAGGAGAGACGCAGAATGGAGTGGAGCAGCTTATTAAGACTTTAGCTTAGGCGGCTACTTCATATGTTCGTGTGGAACTTGTTCGGTACTCCTCCGCACCGAACCGGAACCCCTTTACCGAAACGGTTCAATACAAATACACGTACTGTTACACCTTTACATTTTAGACAACACCAAGTCAAGACAAACTAAGGACACAGACTTTGCTCGGGAGATTTCCCCTTTGAGTAAACGGAGCCAAGTGCTTAGTTTAACGTCATTTTCCCTCGCTTCTTGGCGTGTGTTCAAGAGCGCACTGCTGTGTTTAGATGGAGACAGGTGTGGACAATATTGGAGACACTTGTCACCACACTAAAAGTATACAGCGAGGGAGAAAACTATTTGATGTTTTGCAGCAGGTGATGTGTCGTGAATGTTGTCACAAATTGTTTATCAATTCTTTACTTTGTTTACTGGGATGTTCATCCATCCATCCATCCATCCATCTTCTTTCGCTTATCCGAGGTCGGGTCGCGGGGGCAACAGCCTAAGCAGGGAAGCCCAGACTTCCCTCTCCCCAGCCACTTCGTCTAGCTCTTCCCGGGGGATCCCGAGGCGTTCCCAGGCCAGCCGGGAGACATAGTCTTCCCAACGTGTCCTGGGTCTTCCCCGTGGTTTCCTACCGGTTGGACGTGCCCTAAACACCTCCCTAGGGAGGCGTTCGGGTGGCATCCTGACCAGATGCCCGAACCACCTCATCTGGCTCCTCTCGATGTGAAGGAGCAGCGGCTTTACTTTGAGTTCCTCCCGGATGGCAGAGCTTCTCACCCTATCTCTAAGGGAGAGCCCCGCCACACGGAGAAGGAAACTCATTTCGGCTGCTTGTACCCGTGATCTTATCCTTTCGGTCATGACCCAAAGCTCATGACCATAGGTGAGGATGGGAACGTAGATCGACTGGTAAATTGAGAGCTTTGCCTTCCGGCTCAGCTCCTTCTTCACTCTTCCTTTATTTAACTGCAAACTATCAGTGTTCAAAAAACATCAATACCAGCTCAAATGTTTTGTCATCTCATCGGACTGAATGCAGGCTGTGAAGATTGTGTATTCGATGTGAGAGGCGTCATTCTTTTTTATTTTTGTTGGCCAAACTGTTGTACTGAACCAAGAGAGGAACAAGACTTCATCTTCATTAGCCAAACTGCTTTCTCTTTTATTTTAGCATCAAAAAGTAAACACAAGTTTTTTTTACAGTACTTGTGTTTTTTTATGTCACAGAGGTATTACTTCAAAAACCATTCATGTGACACAGCATTTTGTTAAAGTTGTATTGTGTATAGTTAATTCCTATGTGACATATTTCTGCTCAAACTCCTAATAGAGCTGTCCTGATACATCATCTACATATAAATGTACATAACTTAAATAAATCATTAGAAAAAATACCACCCTTTATAAAAACGTAAAAATTGAGATAAAGGCACCATGAAGTGACAAAAATTGGACACGTTTATACTAATAATGAATAAAAAAAACAGTTTTTATATATATATATATATATATATATATATATAATATATATTATATGTGTGTGTGTGTGTATATATATATATATATATATATATATATATATATATATATATATATATATACACACACACACATATATAATATATATATATATATATATATATATATATATATATATATATATATATATATATATATATATATATATGTGTATGTATATATATATATATGTATATATATATATATATATATATATATATATATATATATATATATATATCTGGTGTGTATATACAGGTGCTGGTCATATTATTAGAATATCTTGAAAAAGTTGATTTATTTCATTCCAAACAGACTGATACATTTCAAGTATTTTTTGCCAAAAAGGAGATGATTATAGCTGACAACCAATGAAAACCCTAAATTCAACATCTCAGAAAATTAGAATATGGTGAAAAGGTCAGATATTGAAGACACCTGGTGCCACACTTTAATTAGCTAAATAACTCAAAACACCTGGAAAAGCCTTTAAATGGTCTCTCGTTTTGATTCTGTATGACACACAATCATGGGGAAGACTGCTGACTTGACAACTGTCCAAAAGATGACCATAGATACTTTAAAGAAGGAG
>NC_084639.1:10529622-10647122 GCF_033978795.1 Nerophis ophidion | reverse complement strand
GAATAGATGAATCCCAAAGATGCGCCTTGTCAGCTGCCTAGTGCTAGCAGTTTTTCACTATTTATTCTGGTCTCACATAGAGATTGTTCTCATTTACGGTCAGTGTATATTACATTTTTGATGGAGGGTTTTGAAGGGTTTTTTATAGAGGGCTTTGAAAGGCTACAATGGTGACTCACATTAAATGCATTTTTGCAAGCGTTTTTTATCGTCTTTAGAATCCTGAAAAAAAAAGAAAAAGACGTGCGTTCTTGTCTTGATTGTGAAGGATAAGCAAAATTTCCGAAAAAAAGTTGCAATGTTGACTAGTGAAGCAAAGCTGTTTTTTTTTTTCTTTCAAACTGTCATTGCTCAAAACATAAACATATGTAGAGTACATGTTGAATAAATGTATATTATTTATATATTATATATATTATATTATTTATTATTATTCTTGTCTATTGTGAGCGAACTGTGGTGCTGAATTTCCCCCAGGGATCAATAAAGTACTTTTTATTCTATTCTATAATATTGAAACAAAATCAATTTTATTATGAATTTACATCAAATATTCCACTAAGAAAAATATTTTTGGTGGAAGATTTTGCAAATTTGGTAAATAAATAACCAACAAATTTATATTTTGTTGTTTTCTTACTGTACCGAAAATGAACCGAACCGTGACCTCTAAACCAAGGTACGTACTGAACCGAAATATTTGTGTACCGTTACACCCCAAATATATATATATATATATATATATATATATATATATATATATATATATATATATATATATATATATATATACACACACATACACATCTATTTATATATATATATACAGTATATATATATATATATATATATATATATCTACATATATGCATATATACATTTATATATACATACACATACATATACACATACATATATATATATATACACATACATATACATATGTGTGTGTCTGTGTATATATACTGTACATATGTATGTATGTACAGTCGTGGTCAAAAGTTTACATACACTTGTAAAGAGCATAATGTCATGGCTGTCTTGAGTTTCAAAATCTTACAGAATAAATTGTGTTTATTTTGTCTACACTGTAAAAAGTAAGTGTTAGAAAACAAGAAAAAAAATAGGGGGATTTTATTTGAACTTGGCAAAATTATCTGCCAATATAACAAGAAAATTCGGCTCAAAACAAGTAGAACACTAACATAAAATCTGCTTAGTGAAAAGAATTATCTCATCAGACAGAAAATAAGCAAATATCATCCTTATTTGAGATATTTAATCTTACTTAAATTTCAGTTCTTGCAGTGTAGAGTTCTCATGGGATTTGATTTTGTGTGTGGTATAGATTTGGACGTGTTGCAGTGCACACTTTGAAAGTGAATGTTGTACCCTAGTATAGTATCAGTATATAAGCGATACTAGTAGTGATTAGATCGATATATTTTTGTTTTCTTGTTTTTATTAGTACAAAATCCTTTGTGTGTGTTTTTGTTATTGTTTACAAACTCAGAGAGTAAGTCTTTGGATACAGGAAGGCGTTTCGGACAAAACCTAAATGGTTTAAAAAGGAGCCAATAGTAGTTTTTGCTTTGGTTTCGTTGTTGTGTATCAGTCGTTTTATTCTGGAAAGAAAATTGTACGTATCATTCAATACCACACAGGAACATCTCATCTAAATTAAATACCAACAAATTCTACATTTAATAAGCTCAGCTTTATAAAAATGTGTTATGGTGTTCACTCCAGTTACTTAGTACAAAAATGTCATTTTTGTCATCTATTTTCTAAGTCATAATAATAATAATATATTTTATTTGTAAAAGCACTTTAAATTAAACAAAAAAACTCAAAGTGCTACAGCGCATTTAAAAAGCAACAACGCTAGAACCACAAATATTTCCCCCAACAAGTAAAATAAATAGTAAAAAATATTTTTTTTTTCTAAGTATCGGATCAGGACTTCAAATTGGATCGAATCTGAGGCCAAAAAATCCAATTGGGATCGGAGGCTAAAATCTTTTATTGGGACATCCCTAAAAAGTCATGCTTAGTAGCTTGCTTAGTGGCCCTGTGGTTAGTGTCCGCCCAGATGCAGCTTGAATGAAACACTAAGCACCAAGTAGCAGTATTGCTAAGTGCTAAACAAGATATTCAAACTATCAACATAATAAAACAACCCCTTACTGTACAATGTCTGCTCTCACTGGGATAAAGACTGATGGGATGTTTATATCTTCTCCTTTACATGAACATTTCACTAAGCATCAAGTAGCAGTATTGCTAAATGCTAAACATGATATTCAGACTATCAACATAATAAAACAATCCCTTACTGTACTTTGTCTGCTCTCATTGAGATAAAAACTGATGGGATGTTTATATCTTCCCCTTTACATGAACATTTCATCTTAATCCTCAAGCAGGTTAAAAAAAAAATGGTGTCTGTTGGATGTCGAAATTGACCAACTTACCCACAGTCTGCCGCTTGGCCCCTCTCTAGCACTCCTTTTCAAGAAATCATCCCAAAAAAATGACCTGTTTCACGACCTGCAGTCATGTTGACAAAATACTAATGAATTAAAAAATACTAATGAAATTAATGAATGTAAAATAACAAGTAGATTAAATAGGTGGGTCTTATAGGGGGACTACACATTTTTTGGGAATGTTGCCTATCAGTCACAATCCTAATGTAAGACAAGAACACACATTTTTATTTTTTATGGATTCTAACTCGTAAATAAACGCTAGCAAAAGTCAGCAAACAATGGAAACTATAAGAGTCTCTCTATTCCCGCCCTATAGAGCGCGCTAAAAAAAAAACATCCATCTGTATTTATGTAATGTAGTCACATTCATAATAACATGTAATATTTACATAGTTTGAGCCTATGATCTACACGTTTTAGAATCTGTGTGCCAAACAGATGCAGCTTGAATGAAACACTAAGCATTAAGTAGCAGTATTGCTAAGTGCTAAACAAGATATTCAAACTATCAACATAATAAAACAATCCCCTACTGTACAATGTCTGCTCTCCCTGGGATAAAGACTGATGGGCTGTTTATATCGTCCCCTTTACATGAACATTTAACTAAGTATCGAGTAGCAGTATTGCTAAGTGCTAAACAATATATTCAATCTATCTGTCACGGTTCGCTGGCATCGTGGTGATGCGGGTGAGTGCTCTCATGATGCAGTTCGGGGCTCGGACACAGCGTAAGGTAAGAAATGCTGCTTTATTAACACTAAAAACGGACTAAGAACAGAAAAACTTGCACTAGGCACAAAAAGACAAAGCAAAGAGCTAGCAGGAGAGCTACAAAAGCATAGCGTGGAGGCTAGCAAGAACAAAACATGTTTACCAGAGTCGGGAATGAGCGTCGTCACTTGTTGCATGGAACAAAAACTAGGAAGCGAGGACGAGTCAACGAAAAAGGCAGGCTTGAATAAGGAGAGTAATTACAAACAGGTGAGAGTCAAAAACAAGAGGCAGGTGACACTAATGCGGGACTATTTTAACAGAACAAACAGGAACCAAGGCAAACTCTAGCAGAATAACAAAACAACGGAACAAAACCAGAACACGATAAGATCCGGGCAGCGGATCACAACACTATCGACATAAAAAATAATCCCTTACTGTACAATGTCTGCTCTCACTGGGGTGAAGACTAATGGGATGTTTGTATCTTCCACTTTACATTTACTGTCTTAAAACCTATTTTATTCACTGGCTTTTAACACAGCATGAGGCTTTAAACTGTTTTTAACTTTTTTTTAACATTTTAACTGCTTTTTATCCAACAAATATTTCTTAGGGCAATTTGTATTTGCTTTTTAATGTGTATTTTACTTCTGTTTTAAATGTTGTTGTTTTTTGCCTCTTGTTATTTGTGGGGTACAGCCCTTTGTTCCTCAACTGTGGTTGTTTTTAAAGGGCTTTATAAATTTAAAGTTGGTATGGTATGGTACATGAACAATTCATCATAATCCACCTTTTGACCTGCTCAGTGGTTAGATCGGTAGGTCGTGAGTTCAAACCCCGGCCGAGTCATACCAAAGACTATAAAAATGGGATCCATTACCTCAGCATCAAGGGTTGGAATTGGGGGTTAAATCACCAAAAATGATTCCCGAGCACCGCTGCTGCTCACTGCTCCCCTCACCTCATCACAAGGGGATGGGTCCAATGCAGAGGGTAATTTCAATTTCACCACCCCTAGTGTGTGCGTGACTACTTTAAATTTAACAGACAACCCACCAGTCTGTTTTTATTCTGAAAAGCCATGGTTTTAAGCCTTGTAGTACTTCCACTTGGTCAGACAGCTGAAGGATGCAATGTAAACTTTGTACAAACGGACTTCTTCAGTCGCTCGGAGAGCAAAGTCAAAACCGTTCCAGAATAATCACATTTATCAGCCAGCAGCAATTGAGCACTCGCCACAGGCGTGCTTGTAGAAGGATCCTTCTACAGTCATGTAACGACCACGTTGAACTTTCTGAGCCCCCGTGATGGCTTGTTTTTTCTCGTTTCTCATTTTCAACGTTTTCAATGAAAACTTTGAACTTTAATCAGGGTTTGAAGCGCAAATCTGTCTGGAGCTGCAAAAAAATGAAAAGCCTTATGTAAGTGTTATAATGAAGGCAACACATGATGCAAGTGTCTACATGAGCTGTGTCCGAAATTTTGTAATTATTCTACACATTTTTACAATATTGGAAAACGTTAGTAAAACTTCTCAGAGGGTGAGATAACTCCTGGAAATGACTAAAGGTATAGATGTGTGTGTCCAAGTTAAAGAAAACGACAGGTTTTCTTCTTCGAATGGATTCATTACAATCTTTGCATGCTGGGTATGGTTTGCTGTAGTCTGGAACAACATGGCGTACAAACAACTATCAAAAATGCAGCCAATATTACATACAGATATGTCATGACACATGCAAACATAAATTAAATACACAGAGGACATAAGCAAAGGCAATTAAATGAGCTCAAATATACCTACAAACGAGGCATAATGATGCAATATGTACATGCAGCTAGCCTATTAAGCATGTTTGCAACAATTAGCTTGCAGTCTTGCACTGACCAAATATGCCTGATTAGCACTCCGCGCGAGTAAATAACATTAACAAAGCGCAACTTTGTACATTTGCCGCACAGCATAAAACGTTTGGTGGACAAAACCGAGAGCCAGCTCCAGCCCGTGGTGCCCAAGACCAGACTTCAAACCAGGGGAGACTGGGCCTTCTCTGTGGTAGGCCCTAAGCTCTGGAACACTCTGCCCCTCCATATTCGAACTGCTCCCACAGTGTAGTGTTGTAAGTCTCGTCTTAAGTCCCATTTTTATTCTCTGGCTTTTAACACTACATGAGTTGTGTGGTCCTCTGTGTTTCAAAATTTCTATTTCTATTTACTGTTTTAATTGGTTTCACCTTTGAAATCATTTTTTATCATATTTATTTTATATTCGTTTTAAATGTTTTTTTTTTTTGGGGGGGGGGTTATTCAGTCATTGGTGGAGCTCAGGATAGTATTTGAATGTTGTTTTTAATATTGTTGTGCAGCTCTTTGGAAACATTTTGTTGTTTAAATGTGCTATATAAATAAAGTGGATCGGATTGGAAAATGAGACAACGGAGGAGTGGCTTAAAAGACGTCTTTCTGTGGCAGGGTCGGAGAAAGTTGTACATGTAAACAAACAATGGTGAGTTCAAGGACCAACGAAATGAGTCAGACAAACTCGCCAAATACTCATCAGGACCAACGAAATGAGTCAGACAAACTCGCCAAATACTCATCAGGGTCGTTATTATTCTCCTCGTCTCCAGTTCCCGATGTTTCTTCCTCAAATCCATCTGTTGAGTTTGACTGTGGCCATTTTTCTTTACGCAGTTCAAATACTTGAAGAACCTGCTGCTCGTCCACGGAGCATGGAATTACAACCGCGTGGCCAAATGTATCCTCTACTGCTTCTACAAAAACATTGTGCTTTACATCATCGAGGTAAGTAGCTCGCCGCATCAGGCAGACTTGATTAACGCTCTCATTATCGCCGGAAGCAGGTGATAATTAGAAACAGCCTGTTGTTTCCTCATTTTCAACGTTTTTTTTAATGGAAAATTGAACCTTAATAAGGGTTTGAAGTGCATGAGAAAGTGGAAAGGAAATTGTAGAGTTATTTGACCCTATGGTCGTTTATGAACAAGTACATATTGCCAAAGTATTTGGCCACCTGCCTTGACTCACATATAGGGCTAGGCAATATGGCCTTTTATTTTTAGGCCATGTCACGATACTCGATATGAGTTTACAAACCCCGTTTCTATATGAGTTGGGATTTGCAAATCCTTTTCCTTTGAATGCACTACAAAGACAATATATTTGATGTTCAGACTCATAAACTTTTTTTTTTTTTTGTGCAAATAATTAACTTAGAATTTCATGGACACGTGCCAAAGTAGTTTGGAAAGGGCATGTTCACCAGTGTGTTACATCACCTTTTCTTTTAAAAACACTCAATAAACGTTTGGGAACTGAGAAAACTAATTGTTGAAGCTTTCAAAGTGGAGTTCTTTCCAATTCTTGTTTTATGTAGAGCTTCAGTTGTTCAACAGTCCGGGGTCTCCGCTGTCGTATTTTACGCTTCATAATGCGCCACACGTTTTCGATAGAAGACAGGTCTGGACTGCTGGCGGGCCAGGAAAGCACCTTCACAATTTTTTTTACGAAGCCACAGTGTTGTAACTCGTGCTGAATGTGGCTTGGCTTTGTCTTGCTGAAATAAGCAGGGGCGTTCATGAAAAAGACGGCGCTTAGATGGCAGCATATGTTGTTCCAAATCCTGTATGTACCTTTCAGCATTAATGGTGCCTTCACAGATGTGTAAGTTACCCATGCCTTGGGCACTAATGCACCCCCATACCATCACAGATGCTGGCTTTTGAACTTTGCCTTGATAACAGTCTGGATGGTTCGCTTCCCCTTTGGTCCGGATGACAAAATGTCGAATATTTCCAAAAACAATTTCAAATGTGGACTTGTCAGACCACAGAAAACTTTTCCACTTTGCATTAGTCCATCTTAGATGATCTCGGCCCCAGAGAAGCCAGCTGTGTTTCCGGATGTTGTTGATAAATGGCTTTCGCTTTGCATAGTAGAGCTTTCACTTGCACTTACAGATGTAGCGACAAACTGTATTTAGTGACAGTGGTATCCTGAAGTGTTCCTGAGCCCATGTGGTGGTATCCTTTAGAGATTGATGTTGGTTTTTGATACAGTCCTGTCTGAGGGATCGAATGCTGGTTTCCGGCCATGTCGCTTACGTGGAGTGATTTCTCCAGATTCTCTGAACCTTTTGATGATATTATGGACCGTAGATGTTGAAATCCCTAAATTTCTTGCAATTGCACTTTGAGAAAAGTTTTTCTTAAACTGTTTGACAATTTGCTCAGGCAGTTGTGGACAAAGGGGTGTACCT
Organism: Nerophis ophidion; assembly: GCF_033978795.1. Lineage (NCBI taxonomy): Eukaryota > Metazoa > Chordata > Actinopteri > Syngnathiformes > Syngnathidae > Nerophis > Nerophis ophidion. Next base: position 10,639,631 of record NC_084639.1, on the reverse strand, counting down.
CGCCCCATCCTTTCTTGTGAAAGACTGAGCATTTTTTGGGAAGCTGTTTTTATACCCAATCATGACACCCACCTGTTGCCAATTAGCCTGCACACCTGTGGGATATTCCAAATAAGTGTTTGATGAGCATTCCTCAACTCTTATCAGTATTTATTGCCACCTTTCCTAACTTCTTTGTCACGTGTTGCTGCATCAAATTCTAAAGTTATTTGCAAAAAAAAAATGTTTATCAGTATGAACATCAAATATGTTGTTTTTGTAGTATATTTAACTGAATATGGGTTGAAAATGGTTTGCAAATCATTGTATTGCGTTTATATTTACATCTAACACAATTTCCCATCTCATATGGAAACGGGGTTTGTATTGATATCTCAATATTTTTAGGCCATGTCACGATTTACGATATGAGTTTAGTTTTGTCTTTATTTGAAGGGACAATGCACAGAAACATTAAGCTCAAAGACAGATATGTTCCGTACCAGATTATAGCTCATTTCCATCTGCAGTCCCTGGCTATCTAAATGAAAGGGGTGCAAAAATCATGCAATAAAATCATACCATAGCATGTATTCAAATTAAGAAAAGTGATATACACGTTCATGGACACATACCAGAATCAGAATCAGACGTACTTTATTGATCCCCGCGGGGAAATTAAAATTTTCAGCACAATCCCATTCAAGATCAGACAAACATTACAGGGAGACAGAACAGGACCGCTGACGGGTCTGCAAATTTCCAGCGCCCCTTACAAAAAAGGTGATATACAGGTGAACAAGTGGGGAGAATGTAGAAAAAAAAGTGAATTAAAATAAAATAAAAAAATCGGTCTAAGCATGGGCACCTGGAGAGGGGGTCCAGACTGAGGCCAAGGGAAAAAAACAACTCATAGCCATAGCACACATCCCTCGACATCCATTGATTTCGGTCTCCCCTAGAGGTTTCTCATAGTCATTCTCATCGACGTTCCACTGGGGTGAGTTTTTCCTTGCCCTTATGTGGGCTCTGTACCGCGGATGTCGTCGTTGAGACACTTGTGATTTAGGGCTATATAAATAACCATTGATTGGGGCGGTATAGCTCAGTTGGTAGAGCGGCCGTGTCAGCAACTTGAGGGTTGCAGGTTCGATTCCCGCTTCCGCCATCCTAGTCACTGCCATTGTGTCCTTGGGCAAGACACTTTACCCACCTGCTCCCAGTGCCACCCACACTGGTTTATATGTAAAAATTAGATATTGGGTTTCACTTTGTAAAGCGCTTTGAGTCACTTGAGAAAAAGCGCTATATAAATATAATTCACTTCACTTCATTGATTGATGACATACTTAATATACAATACAACCACACCTCGTTTACATCATCACACAAAGACAAGACATGCTCTTGTTCACATCTGTCATCATTTGTCTAAACAACCATGATTTTAACAAACACCTCACAATTTACCACAAAAATGCTGTCACGGATAAATATAATACACATTAAGTTGATCTGTCAAACATAGATATATATCTCCATGTTTTGCCTTTGCCTTAAATGAACACTTGATGCATATAATCACAGCAGTGTGATGATTCTATGTGTCTACATTAAAACATTTTTCTTCATACTGCAATAATATATGCTCATTTTAAACTTTCATGCAGAGAGGGAAATTACAACTAAGTCAATTGACCCAAACTGTATTTATTAAACAGTTATCAAGCAGTGGCACAAACATTCATGTCATTTCCAAAACAGAAAGTGCAAGATTGTCAGAGACATATTAAAACGAGCTATGATTGCACTTTTGTGCATGATGTCACTAAGATGACATATCCAAACAACACTAAATTAAAGTGCACTTTTTGTACAAATGACTGACTTGGAATGACCAGAGGTATATAGATGTGTGTGTGTCCAAGTTAAAGAAAACGACAGACTGTCTTCTACTAATGCATTTATTACAATTTTTGCAAGCTGGGTATCGTTTGCTGTGGTCTGGAACAACATGGCACACAACTATCAGAAATGCAGCCAATATTACGTACAGATACGTCATGACACATGCAAATATAAATTAAATACACAAAGGACATAAGCAAATGAAATTGAGTTCAAATATACCTACAAGCGAGGCCAAATGATGTAATACGTACATACAGCTAGCCTATTTAGCATGTTAGCATCAATTAGCTTGCAGTCTTGCACTGACCAAATAGGCCTCATTAGCACTCCACACAAGTCAATAACATCAACAAAGCGCACCTTTGTGCATTCGCCGCATAGCATAAAACGTTTGGTGAACAAAATGAGGCAACAAAGGAGTGGCATAAAATACGTCTTTCTGTGGCAGAGTCGGAGAAAGTTATACATATAAAGAAACAATGGTGAGTTCAAGGACCAACGAAATGAGTCAGAAAAACTCGTCAATTACTCATCAGTGAAGCATGTTTAATGTAAACACTGGGATTTCTAACAACTAGGAAGGTTTGTGTCATGTTTTTCCTTCTACAGAGACCATATTAAAACAAAAAATATATTTTTTCCCCATCTTTTTTTATTTTCATACATTGCAGGGATCTACTAGGGCGGCGCTAAAGAACCCCGGTCTAACCGTTACAAAACAAAACCGAGTTATTTTGTGTAATCCTTCGACCAAACAAACAAACGGCAATTAAAACGGACATTGGTGTGGTCCAGCCAAAACAAGCGTGCAAGTGTTTCCACGCTGCCTGACGACATGAGTCGACCTTTTTGTGTTTGTGTTACTGCCGAGGGAGTGCACACATGCCCAGGATCAACACTGCTGCACAAAAAAAAGACACAACCGAGAAAAACGCACACAGAACCGACGGGAAAGCTGACGACACTCTTGCGAGTCAGGCTGATTAATGGCTTTTAAATCTTTGTATGTGGCCATTTTAGTGGTTTCAGATACTTGGAAGGGAAAATAGGGGAAAGACACAAAGTGCAGTCGTAGTCAAAAGTTTACATACACTTGTAAAGAACATAATGTCTATACCAGGGGTCACCAACATTTTTGAAACCAAGAGCTACTTCTTGGGTACTGATTAATGCGAAGGGCTACCAGTTTGATACACACTTAAATAAATTGCCAGAAATAGCCAATTTGCTTAATTTACCTTTAATAAATAAATCTATATACATAAAAAAAATGGGTATTTCTGTCTGTCATTCCGTCGTACATTTTTTTTCCTTTTACGGAAGATTTTTTGTAGAGAATTAATGGTAAAAAAAACACTTAAATGAACGGTTTAAAAGAGGAGAAAACACAAAAAAAAATGGAATTTTGAAACATAGTTTATCTTCAATTTCGACTCTTTAAAATTTAAAATTCAACCGAAAGAAATGAAGAGGAAAAACTAGCTAATTGGAATCTTTTTGAAAAAATTAAAAAAATTATTTATAGAACATCATCAATCATTTTTCCTGATTAGGATTAATTTTACAATTTTGATGATATGTTTTGGATGGATGGATGGATGTTTTAAATAGGTTAAAATCCAATCTACATTTTGTTAGAATATAAAACAAATTGAACCAAGCTATATTTCCAACATTCTACAGATTTTCTAGATTTGTCAGAATATTTTTTCTGAATTTTAATCATTAGTTTGAAAAAATATTTCACAAATATTCTTCTTTGAAAAAACAGAAGCTAAAATGAAGAATTAAATTAAAATGTATTTATTATTCTTTACAATAAAAAATAAATTTACTTGAACATTGATTTAAATTGTCAGGAAAGAAGAGGAAGGATTTAAACGGTAAAAAGGTATATGTGTTTAAAAATCCTAAAATCATTTTTAAGGTTGTATTTTCTCTCTAAAATTGTCTTTCTGAAAGTTATAAGAAACAAAGTAAAAAAATAAATAATTTATTTAAACAAGCGAAGACCAAGTCTTTAAAATATTTTCTTGGATTTTCGAATTCTATTTGAGTTTTGTCTTGGAATTAAAAATGTCGAGCAAAGCGAGACCAGCTTGCAAGTAAATAAATCAAATTTAAAAAATAGAGGCAGCTCACTGGTAAGTGCTGCTATTTGAGCTATTTTTAGAACAGGCCAGCGGGCTACTCATCTGGTCCTTACGGGCTACCTGGTGCCCGCGGGCACCGCGCTGGTGACCCCTGATCTATACTATATATACTATAATGTAGTATATATAATACAAATAGTGTAGTTTATAGCAATACAAATAGTGTGTCGTATTTTTCGGATTATAAATCGCTCCGGAGTATAAGTCGCACCGGCCGAAAATGCATAATAAAGAAGGAGTATAAGTCGCATTTTTTGTGGAAATTTATTTGATAAGATCGAACACCAAGAATAGACATTTGAAAGGCAATTTAAAATAAATAAAGAATAGTGAACAGGCTGAATAAGTGTACGTTATATGATGCATAAATAACCAACTGAGAAGGTGCCTGGTATGTTAACGTAACATATTATGGTAAGAGTCATTCAAATAACTATAACATATAGAACATGCTATACGTTTACCAAACAATCTGTCACTCCTAATCGATAAATCCGATGAAATCTTCTTCCTCGATGTCGCTTCTAAAAAACTTTTGTCGTTTTCTGCTGCATATTTCACTACGTCCAGCTTGTAATCTGCAGTACATGATTTCCTTGTCGGTGCCATTTTTGTTCAGCCCTTCTCAGTTTTTATAAGTTACCGCCAACGATGAAATTATCCACTTTAATAGCTACAGCAGTAGCATACAGCAGTTAGCATTCTGTGACAGACTCATGCCGTCGCGTGGGTTCCCAGGACCATCAAGGAAGGACATTACTTGAGCAGGTGTAGACTTCTTTATTTTTCAATAAAGAAAATCTTTTTCTGGTAACTTTTCAGTCGCCCGCGTCGCCTGCCTCTTGCTCTCGCTCTCTTCCGCGTTGCATGCGTCGCGTCTTCTGGCTCTCGTGTCTCTCGCTCCTCTCGTTCCTCTTCCGCCTCTGGTGCTGCTGATACCCTTTTATACAGCGAGAGGAGATTCATTTATAGTGTACAGGTGCGCGACCCCCGCACCTGATCTCAATTGCAGCGTCGCTGCTGGCACTCGCCGCTCGCTGTCCACGCCTCCATTTTGGGCCCGGCTCTGGTGTGCCCTGCCCCGCAGTCATGACCCACAATGCACTTCTGCCATGACCCTCCCCCGCTGAATTTTTTTTGGTTGACTTGTGTGTGACGATTGCTGACATTTTCTTTGTCTCTTCTGCGCATGAGATAAATAATATTTGATATTTTACGGTAATGTGTTAATAATTTCACACAAGTCGTTCCGGAGTATATGTCGCACCCCCAGCCAAACTATGAAAAAAACTGCGACTTATAGTCCGAACAATACAGTAGCATATATAATACAAATAGTGTAATATATATTACACCAATAGTATACTATATGTAATACAAATAGTGTGGTATATATACAGTCGTGGTCAATAGTTTACATACACTTGTAAAGAACATAATGTCATGGCTGTATTGAGTTTCCAATCATTTCTACAACTCTTATTTTTTTGTGTTAGAGTGATTGGAGCTCATACTTGTTGGTCACAAAAAACATTCATGAAGTTTTGGTTCTTTTGTGATTTTATTATGGGAAAATGTGAGCAAATCTGCTGGGCAAAACAGGCCCAGAACTTAATACTACCACCACCATGCTTGACGGTAGGTTGGTGTTCCTGTGATTAAAAGCCTCACTGTGACAGTTTGCTGGCATCGTGGTGTGGGCTCGTTCTCTCTATTATGCAGGCGGACTGGACACAGCGTGAAGGTAAGAAATAATAATTCATTTATACTATAAAACCGACTAAGAACAGAAACACTTGCACAAGCCACTAAAGACAAAACAAACAGAACTAGCATGGCAGCTATAAAGAACTAAAAGTGCTAGCATGTGAGCTAGGGAACAAACAAAAAAACATAGTGTGGAAGCTAACAAGTACAAGAAATAGATTTTCACCACAATTGGGAAACAGCGTTGTCACCTGTTGCAGGGAACAGAACCTAGAATGCGAAAGCGAGTAACGGAAAAGGCAGGCTACAAAAAGGGGTGCGCGTAAAAAAACAAGACGTGGGTGACACTAATATGTAACTATGACAACAGAACAAAACAGGAAGTGCCACCAGGAACTAAGGAAGTCAAATACTAACAAGATGAGATACAAAACGGAAATGATCCAAGTGGCGGATCAGGACACTCACTTTTTCTCCTCCAAGCATATTGCTGGGTAAGTGAAGTATATTTATATAGCACTTTTCTCAAGTGACACAAAGCGCTTTACATAGTGACACCTAATATCTAAGTTACATTTAAACCAGTGTGGGTGGCACTGGGAGCAGGTGGGTAAAGTGTCTTGCCCAAGGACACAACGGCAGTGACTAGGATGGCACAACCGGGAATCGAACCTGCAACCCTCAAGTTGCTGGCACGGCCACTCTACCAACCGAGCTATGCCGCCCCAAACAGCTCCATTTTTAATAATAGATTTTATTTGTAAAAATCACTTTACGTTGAGCAAACAACCTCAAAGTGCCACAGTGTAAACAATTGTAATAATAAAAATAAATAGAATATAAAACTAGAAACAGCCCAAAAGCTACAACCAGCATGCATGTCTACAGAAAGGCTTTTTTAAAAAGATGGGGTTTTAAGCCTTTTTTAAAAGTATCCACAGTCTGAGGTGCCCTCAGGTGGTCAGGGAGTGCGTTCCACAGACTGGGAGCAGCGGAGCAGAAAGCCCCAGTCTCCCATTGTGGTCTAGATTTTTGTTTCATCTGACCACAGAACTTTCCTCCAGAAGGCCTTATCTTTGTCCATGTGATGTCAGATGAAAGAAAAATGGACTCCAGGAAGCATGGAATCCATCCCCTGCTCAAACATTTCATGTCGGTGAGCTTAAATATCCGTTCGCGTGGGAGGACGGAGACGCAAAAAGCGGGCGCCGACACTTGACAAGCGAGATCAAAACACAGGAGCGCCGCAGCTGATAAAGCACGTGCCGATAGTCCACACTTAAACCTCCCATTCCTGCTGCAGCTTTGAACTTGTAATCAGTGAGAGGTCTGCTGTGCGTTGCCCGCCAACTCATGCATTTCAGTTTATATTCCGTGGATATTGAAGAAAGAAGTACAAAACGATCACATTTGGCAAACCTTCAATTTACAATCGTGGTCAAAAGTTTACATACACGTGTAAAGGACATAATGTCGAGGCTGTCTTGAGTTTCCAATTATTTCTACAACTCTTATTTTTTAGAGTACACTTACTTTCTTCCGTACAAGACTGGTTATGTCAAAAAGCACACAAAGTAGACGTGGAGTGCAGAAGGTATCATTTATTTTCCTAAGCCTCCATCCAGTGAGTCCAGTGTGCTGCATGAACACATTTCATCAGTACAGTAGATGTGCGCCGTTGTTTAAAGGTTCCTATTACACAAAAGGGACTGTTTGAAGGGGACCTAAAACGCTTCCCTGTGCTCTAGATGATATGTAATGGATATGCTTTGGTGCACATTTTTCATAAACTATCCTCCACAGTCACTTTTTTTGAGTCCGTCTGCAAGATGTTCGATTTTTGAGGCGCTCCTAGATGGCAAAATAATCATTTTGATTTTTTTTTTTGTTTAGACTATCCATCCATCCATTGTCTACCGCTTTTTCTAAGTTTCCGTCATAACATTTTATTTCCATCCATCCATCTTATTCCGCTTATCCGAGGTCGGGTCGCGGGGGCAACAGCCTAAGCAGGGAAACCCAGACTTTACTCTCCCCAGCCACTTCGTCTAGCTCTTCCCGGGGGATCCCGAGGCGTTCCCAGGCCAGCCGGGAGACATAGTCTTCCCAACGTGTCCTGGGTCTTCCACGTGGCCCTCCTACCGATTGGACGTGCTCTAAACACCTCCCTAGGGAGGCGTTCGGGTGCCATCCTGACCAGATGCCCGAACCACCTCATCCGGCTCTTCTCGATGTGAAGGAGCAGCGGCTTTACTTTGAGTTCCTCCCGGATGGCAGAGCTTCTCACCCTATCTGTAAGGGAGAAGGAAACTAATTTCGGCCGCTTGTACCCGTGATCTTATCCTTTCGGTCATGACCCAAAGCTCATGACCATAGGTGAGGATGGGAACGTAGATCGACCGGTAAATTGAGAGCTTTGCCTTCCGGCTCAGCTCATTCTTCACAACGGATCGGTACAATGTCCGCATTACATTTTATTTCCTGTTTATCAAAAAACGAATCCTGTGTAACCTCCAATTTTTTCCCAAAATAATTAATTCCAGGGTCCTACATTTATTACCCGTGCAGGCAATGTTTTTAAGTATAATTTTCACTCATTTCAACTGCTATACAAGTGTGAAAATAACTTAACCAAACATTAAAACCAATAGGACCCTTTATATCAGATCACATAATAATCGATAAATATGTCGAAAAAAGCCAAAGAAAAAGCATCCTTGGATGGCTGCTAACCTGAGATCTTGCAGCGTTTGCTCACTTCTAGTGTGGCAAAGTGGGAAGACTTCTAATACACGAATTATACATGGAAACTGCTTTTCCTACTTGTGCTTCCTTCTTCTAAGCTCATGTAAATGCTTTTTGAATCCCACCTCCTCTGTCCGTCTTTCTCCTTTTACACTCGCCCCCCCGCCTCCGTAAATGAACCACGACGCTGCGACCAGACCACAGACCACAATCGAATCTCGGTCAGAAATTCCTCTACGGATTATTTGCGCGTTCTCCCCGGCTCAGAGCTGCAATGTATCTTTAAAACGCCGGCGCTCGGCCCTTCAAAGACACTTTTTGTGTGTCGCCGGTTGTCCCCGGGGTCTGTCTTGTCGCGGTGGCGCTCCTTTTGTTGCCTCAAATGTACCTCCACGCTCCTCTGCACCTGAAAGAAATAGGAGACTTTGTTCAAGCCTGAAATCTAACACAGGGGCTCCGTTGTGTAGCGGTTTTTAGCTTTGTCTCTCACAGGCTGTGGAACTCTGATAAGGATTTTTATGATCTTTTATAAGGCACTATATTGCCAAAAGTATTTGGCCACCTGCTTTGACTCACATATGAACTTAAAGTTCCTATCCCAGAGGGTTCAATATGATGTGGGTCCACCTTTTGCAGCTATTACAGCTTCAACTATTCTGGGAAGGCTGTCCACAAGGTTGCGAAGTGTGTTTATAGGAATTTTCCACCATTCTTCCAAAAGCGCATTGGTGAGGTCAAGAAGGCCTGACTCTGTCTCCATTCTAATTCATCCCAAAGGTGCAGGTCAGGACTCTGTGCAGGCCAGTCAAGTTCATTCACACCAGACTTTGTCATCCACGTCTTTATGGACCTTGCTTTGTGCACTGGTGCACAGTCATGTTGGAAGAGGAAGGGGTCTGCTACAAACTGTTCCCACTAGGTTGGGAGCATGGAATTGTCCAAAATGTTTTGGTATCCTGGAGCATTCAAAGTTCCTTTCACTGGAACAAAAGGGCCAAGCCCAACTCCTGAAAAGGATGATCAAGAGTCAACTGAGAACCACCAAAAAGCAGGTCTGCAAAGAGTTGGATGCTGCTGGAACACAGGTGTCAGTGTCCACGGTCAAGCATGTTTTGCATTGCCAAGGACTGAGAGGTTACCTTGCAGGAATGAAGCCCTTGCACCAGAAGTGACACCTTAAGGCTTACTCCTGATTACATGGACAAAGATAAGACCTTCTGGAGGAAAGTTCTGTGGTCAGATGGAACAAAAATTGAGCTGTTAGGGCCACAATACCCAGCAATATGTTTGGAGGAGAAAAGGTGAGGTCTTTAATCCCAGGACACCATCCCTACCGTCAAGCATGGTGGTGGTAGTATTATGCTCTGGGCCTGTTTTGCTGCCAATGGAACTGGTGCTTTACAGAGACACTAAATGGGACAATGAAAAAGGAGGATTACCTCCAAATTCTCCAGGACAACCTAAAATCATCAGCCCGGATGTTGGGTCTTGGGCATACTTGCCAACCTTGAGAACCAGAAGTGACACCTTAATGCTTGTCTAAAGTTTGCTCCTGATCAAATGGACAAAGATAAGACCTTCTGGAGGAAAGTTCTGTGGTCAGATAAAACAAAAATTGAGCTGTTTGGCCACAATACCCAGCAATATGTTTGGAGGATAAAAGGTGAGGCCTTTAATCCCAGGAACACCATACCTACCGTCAAGCATGGTGGTGGTAGTATTATGCTCTGGGCCTGTTTTGCTGCCAATAGAGCTGGTACTTTACATAGACACTAAATGGGACAATGAAAAAGGAGGATTACCTCCAAATTCTTCGGAACAACCTAAAATCATCAGCCCGGAGGTTGGGTCTTGCGAATACTTGCCAACCTTGAGACCTCCGAATTCGGGAGATTGGAGGGGTTGAGGTGGGAGGAGTATATTTATAGCTAGAATTCACTGAAATTCAAGTATTTCTTGTATATATATATATATATATATATATATATATATATATATATATATATATATATAATATATATAGCCTTTGAAGGAGCATAGGTATGGGCAGCATCTGGGAAATTTAATTTGCAGGAAAGGAGTGAGTTTAGGGTTAAATTGTCCATCCTAACAGGGACTGCGTGGCGCTGTGGGAGAGTGGCCATGCGCAACCCGAGGGTCCTTGATTCAATTCCCACCTAGTACCAACCTCATCACGTCCGTTGTGTCCTGAGCAAGACACTTCACCCTTGCTCCTGATGGGTGCTGGTTGGCGCCTTGCATGGCAGCTCCCTCCATCAGTGTGTGAATGTGTGTGTGAATGGGTAAATGTGGAAGTAGTGTCAAAGCGCTTTGAGTACCTTGAAGGTAGAAAAGCCCTATACAAGTACAACCCATTTATCATTTATCCTCGTTCTATTCTCTGTCACTATCTTTTTTTGGACATTACTACTTGCCATAGTTTTGAAGCAATGCATGATGGGAATCCGGATGTTGTGTGTCTGTGTATTAACGTGCCGGCTGGAATAAACCCACGCTGAGAAATAGCTCCGTGCCTGCCTACTTTATGGGCTATAGATAGACCTATGGATAACGGAGACATATATAATGTTCTCTTTCTTGTTGTGTGTGCACTGAGTTCCAAAAGCCGTAGATGTTATAACGTGACTCGGCCGGCATGTTGTTTATAAGGAGGAAAAGTGGACGTGACGACAGGCTGTCCTCACTCAGGTCCGGCTGGAAATCGGGAGAAATTCGGGAGAATGGTTGTCCCAGGAGATTTTTGGGAGAGGCACTGAAATTTGGGAGTCCATCCATTTATCTTCTTCCGCTTATCCGAGGTCGGGTGGCGGGGGCAACAGCCTAAGCAGGGAAGCAAAGACTTCCCTCTCCCCAGCCACTTCATCCAGCTCCTCCCGGGGGATCCCGAGGTGTTCCCAGGCCAGCCGAGAGACATAGTCTTCCCAACGTGTCCTGGGTCTTCCCCGTGGCCTCCTCCCGGTTGGACGTGCCCTAAACTTCTCCCTAGGAAGGCGTTCGGGTGGCATCCTGACCAGATGCCCGAACCACCTCATCTGGCTCCTCTCCATGTGAAGGAGCAGCGGCTTTACTTTGAGTTCCTCCCGGATGGCAGAGCTTCTCACCCTATCTCTAAGGGAGAAGGAAACTCATTTCGGCCGCTTGTACCCGTGATCTAGTCCTTTCGGTCATAACCCAAAGCTCATAGGTGAGGATGGGAACGTAGATCGAGCGGTAAATTGAGAGCTTTGCCTTCCGGCTCAGCTCCTTCTTCACCTCAACGGATCGATACAGCGTCCGCATTACTGAAGACGCCGCCTGTCGATCTCACGATCCACTCTTGAACAAGACTCCGAGGTACTTGAACTCCACTTGGGGCAGGGTCTCCTCACCAACCCGGAGATGGCACTCCACCCTTTTCCGGGCGAAAACCACGGACTTGGAGGTGCTGATTCTCATCCCGGTCGCTTCACACTCGGCTGCGAAATTCGGGAGTGTTTGCAAGTATGGTCTTGGGCGCAGATGGGTGTTCCAACAGGACAATAACTTCAAACACGTCAAAAAAGGTAAAGGAATGGCTAAATCAGGCTAGAATTAAGATTTTAGAATGGCCTGACTTAAACACATGGACAATGCTGAAGAAACAAGTCCATGTCAGAAAACCAACACATTTAGCTGAACTGCACCAATTTTTGTCAAGAGGAGTGGTCAAAAATTCAACCAGAAGCTTGTGGATGGCTACCAAAAGCGCCTTATTGCAGTGAAACTTGCCAAGGGACATGTAAGCAAATATTAACATTGCTGTATGTATACTTTTGACCCAGCAGATTTGCTCACATTTTCAGTAGACCCATAATAAATTCATAAACGAACCAAACTTCATGAATGTTTTTTTTTGTCCTGAAGAATTTGGGGTAATCCTCCGTTTTCATTGTCCCATTTAAAGCACCAGTTCCATTGCATAATACCACCACCACCATGCTTGACAGTAGGTTTGGTGTTCCGAGGATTAAACGTATCACCCTTTCTCCTCCAAACGTATTGCCATAATAAATTCATAAATGAACCAAATTTTATGAATGTTTTCTGTGACCAACATGTGCTCCAATCACTCTATCACAAAAAAATAAGAGTTGTAGAAATGATTGGAAACTCAAGACAGCCATGACATTATGTTCTTTACAAGTGTATGTAAACTTTTGAACTTTTGAATAGGCAAAGCATGTTTGGTGTGTTTTTAGTATTGTTTTTGCATTTTACAAAAATGTTTTTTTTGGACACGTTGCGACTACGGGGGCGGTATAGCTCGGTTGGTAGAGTGGCCGTGCCAGCAACTTGGGGGTTGCAGGTTCGATTCCCACTTCCGCCATCCTAGTCACTGCCGTTGTGTCCTTGGGCAAGACACTTTACCCACCTGCCCCCAGTGCCACCCACACTGATTTAAATGTAACTTAGATATTGGGTTTCACTATGTAAAGCGCTTTGAGTCACTAGAGAAAAGCGCTATATAAATATAATTCACTTCACTTCACTTATTGGAGTGCTTGTTACCGCCACCTACAGGGCCTTGATGTAACAGCAACAAATCATCAGTACATCATCAGTCATGGTTTGCTCCGTTTGCTCTCACTTTCCTTTTCCGGCAGTTCATCTGTGCCGGGCGATTGGTTGCGTGGCTCTGGACATTTTCCGGTGTCAGTTCTCTTTCTGTCCCCCGCGCATTTTCCTTGGCTGTATAACCCATCCATCCATTTTTCTACCCATTGTCCCTTTTGGGGTGGCGGGGGGGTGCTGGGGCCAGCCCCTGCAGGACGTTGTTTGGATTGTTGTGGCCGAAAATGCCTGAAGTTGGGCAACGGTTGTGATGTTTGGAGCGTAACTTTTTTTTTTCAATAACATTGAATCAACTTGTGATTTTAGGAAGTTGTTATCAAGGTTTTAACCTGAACCACACAAAAAAAACAGGATTGCAACAAAAACTGATGTTTTTTTACCGTAAATAAATCGTTTTGTACCGCAGATTTAAAAGTAGACTCTAGATGGCAGTGAAAGCACATTATTGTACTGTTTTGACAACTGATAATTATTATAATTATTTATACAGTGGGGCAAAAAAGTATTTAGTCAGCTCCCGATTGTGCGAGTTCTCTCGCTTAAAATAATGACAGAGGTCTGTAATTTTCATCATAGGTACACTTCAAATGTGAAAAAAAATCCAGGAATTTACACTGTAGGAATTTTAAAGAATTTATTTGTAAATTATGGCGGGAAAAAAGGTATTTGGTCACTTCAAACAAGGAAGATCTCTGGCTCTCACAGACCTGTAACTTCTTCTTTAAGAAGCTCTTCTGTCCTCCACTCGTTACCTGTTTGAACTCGTTATCTGTATAAAAGACACCTGTCCACAGCCTCAAACAGTCAGACTCCAAACTCCACTATGGCCAAGACCAAAGAGCTGTCGAAGGACACCAGGAAAATAATTGTAGACCTGCGCCAGACTGGGAAGAGTGAATCTACAATAGGCAACCAGCTTGGTGTGAAAAAAATCAACTGTGGGAGCAATTATCAGAAAATGGAAGACATACAAGACCACTGATAATCTCCCTCGATCTGGTGCTCCACGCAAGATCTCATCCCGTGGGGTCAAAATGATCATGAGAACGGTGAGCAAAAATCCCAGAACCACACGGAGGGATCTGGTGAATGACCTGCAGAGAGCTGGGACCAAAGTAACAAAGGTTACCAACAGCAACACACTACGCCGACAGGGAATCAAATCCTGCAGTGCCAGACGTGTCCCCCTGCTTAAGCCAGTGCATGTCCAGGCCCGTCTGAAGTTTGCCAGAGAGCACATGGATGATACAGCAGAGGATTGGGAGAATATCATTTGGTCAGATTAAACCAAAATACAACTTTTTGGTATAAACTCATCTCGTCGTGTTTGGAGGAAGAAGAATACTGAGTTACATCCCAAGAGCACCAAACCTACTGTGAAGCATGGGGGTGGAAACATCATGCTTCGGGGCTGTTTTTCTGCTAAGGGGACAGGACGATTGATCCGTGTTAAGGAAAGAATGAATGGGGCCATGTATCGTGAGATTTTGAGCCAAAACCTCCTTCCATCAGTGAGAGCTTTGAAGACGAAACGTGGCTGGGTCTCCCAGCATGACAATGGTCCCAAACACACTGCCCGGGCAACGAAGGAGTGGCTCCGTAAGAAGCATTTGAAAGTCCTGGAGTGGCCTTGCCAGTCTCCAGACCTCAACCCCATAGAAAATCTGTGGAGCTAGTTGAAAGTCCGTGTTGCTCGTCGACAGCCCCAAAACATCACTGCTCTCGAGAAGATCTGAATAGAAGAATGGGCCAAAATACCAGCTACTGTGTGTGCAAACCTGGTAAAGACCTATAGTAATCGTTTGACCTCTGTTATTGCCAACAAAGGTTATATAACAAAGTATTGAGTTGAATTTTTGTTTTTGACCAAATACTTATTTTCCACCATAATTTACAAATAAATTCTTTAAAATTCCTCCAATGTGAATTCCAGGATTTTTTTTTCACATTCTGTCTCTCACAGTTGAAGTGTACCTATGATGGAAATTACAGACCTCAGTCATCATTTTAAGCGGGAGAACTTGCACAATCGGTGGCTGACTAAATACTTTTTTGCCCCACTGTAACTACACAAAACTTGGACATTCTCCATTTCTATTCATCACTTGAAGTGTTTGTTTACCTTAAATATTTATTGATGTCCCGGCATATTTATCCCCACAGTGTGAGAACATCCATCCATCCATTTTTCTACCGCTTGTCCCTTTACTGGAGCCTATCTCGGCTGCGTTCGGGCGGAAGGCGGGGTACACCCTGGACAAGTCGCTATCTCATCGCAGGGCTGTATAACCGTGCCATTATATTGATAGTTGAAGTGGTTCCTCCGGCACAATTCCCACTTTCGGAACAAGTGCCGCAGTTAACCCAAAGGAGCGCGGTGAAAGGGGAGCTCGATTCAATCCCATTGAAAGGGAAACCATAGCAACTTCGCCGGACGAGCCAATCCTGCCGACTGCTTCTGTTTGATTGACACTTTGCTTTGGAGCCCGCTGATGGACAAGTGGCATTTATGAGGCCGTTACATGACCGCGTTCATTTTTGCAGCATGTTTATCAGCCGCTTCTTTTGCTCAATGGCGGCTTTGTTGCGGGGATTCTATTAGCAGTCCTGCAATGCCGAGCTTAAAGCCCCGCATTGTTCGGGGACAAACGTCAAGCCCTTCCAGACTCCAGGCTGTACAATCGATGATTTTTTCGTTTGCTGAATATGCAAAGTATTCTAATCGCCTCGGCCCGCTCCCCCGACCCGTCCTGGGCTCAGTTTTTTTTTCAAGATGTGCACTGGGGGGGAGAGAAGCCAGCCACACCCCTCGGCGGAGTGGAAAAAAAATCTTCCCCTTAATGAGCAAATCAATGCATCCGTCCCTCAAGGGGGAGAGAGACCGAGGACGCATTGAGGGGACCCTGAAGACCGGGCCAAAACACTCTCACAGAAGCAGTTAGTGAGAACTCTGAATGGGAGTCTTCTCGAACTTAGCACAACAATAAATAGGCCTCAGCCTCATTGAGCGCTGCGGTAATTAATTCAGAAGTTTGACCTGCCCACTCGTTTCTTCTTCGCAACGTCTTCTGCTACTCACCCAAACGCGTACTGCTGTGATTAACCAACCTCGCACCCTTTATATTTCCACCAATATGGTGCCAATTCCTGGTACCTGGTAATCGATGCCGGTACTCAACAGTATCAACTTCTGAGTCTCATTTGTAAGTTATTGATTTTAGGTTGTCCCTAAGAATTTGGAGGTAATCCTCCTTTTTCATTGTCCCGTTTACTCTCTGTAAAGCACCAGTTCCATTTGCACTAAAACAGACCCAAAGCATATTACTACCACCACCATGATTGACGGTAGGTGTGTTGTGCCTGGGATTAAAGGCATCACCTTTTCTGGGTATTTTGGCCAAACAGCTCAATTCCTTGTTTCATCTGACCACAGAACTTTCCTCCAGAAGGTCTTATCTTTATCCATGTGATGTCACGACTGTGAATTTCAACCAATATGGTATCAATTCCCGGTAATCAATACCGGTACTCTATGGTATCTATTTCTGAGTCCCATTTGCAAGTATTACTTGGTAATCTTTGATGATTTTAGGGTGTCCTGAAGAATTTGGAAATAATCCAACTTGTTCACTGTCCCATTTACTCTCTGAAAAGCAGCAGTTCCATTGGCATCAACACAGGCCCAGAGCACAATACTACCACTACCATGCTTGACGGTAGGAATGTTGTGCCCAGGTTGGTGTTCCTGGGATTAAAGGCCTCACCTTTTCTGGGTATTTTGGCCAAACAGCTCAATTTCTTTTTTCATCTGACCACAGAACTTAGCTCCAGAAGGTCTTATCTTTGTCCATGTGATGTCACGACTGTATATTTCAACCAATACGGTATCAATTTCCGGCACCTGGTAATTGATGCCTTTACTCAACGGTATCAACTTCTGAGTCTCATTTGCAAGTACTACATAGTAATATTTGCAAGCTGTTGCAATTGCCAGATGATAGATGGCAATTGTGTATGGACAATGTTGTGTTGCCATAGCCAGGAAGCAGTCTTTGCCATTAGGCTGCTTGTTGTTTCTTTGGTTGGGCCCTACAAAGCGTTTGTATTACAAAACCCAAAACCAGTGAAGTTGGCACATTGTGTAATTTGTAAATAAAAACAGAATACAATGATTTGCAAATCCTTTTCAACTTATATTCAATTGAATAGACTGCAAAGACGAGATATTGAATGTTCCAACTGAGAAATTTAATTTGTTTTTGCAAATAATAATGAAATTAGAATTTAATGGCAGCATAACATTGCAAAAAAGTTGGCACTGGGGCTTTTTTTACCCCTGTGTAACATGGCCTTTCCTTTTAACAACACTCACTAAACGTTTGGGAACTGAGGAGACCAATTTTATAAGCTTTTCAGGGGGAATTCTTTCCCATTCTTGCTTGATGTACAGCTTAAGTTGTCCAACAGTCCGGGGTCTCAGTTGTGGTATTTTAGGCTTCATATTGCGCCACAAATGTTCAATGGGAAACAGGTCCTGACTACAGGCAGGCCAGTATAGTCCCCGCACTCTTTTACTATGAAGCCACGCTGTTGTAACACGTGGCTTGGCATTGTCTTGCTGAAATAAGCAGGGGCATTCATGATAACGTTGTTTGGATGGCAACTCATGTTGCTCCAAAACCTGTATGTACCTTTCAGCATTAATGGTACCTTCACAGATGTGTAAATAACCCTTGCCTTGGGCACTAATACACACCCATACCATCATAGATGCTTTACAATCCGGATGGTTCTTTTCCTTTTTGTTCCGGAGGTCACCACAGAACCCTTTGCATCAGTCCATCTTAGATGAGCCCGGGCCCAGCAAAGCCGACGGCGTTTCTGGGTGTTGTTGATAAATGGCTTTCGCTTTACATAGTACCTTTTACTTGCACTTACAGATGTAGCGACAAACTGGTAACTTCTAAATTCAGTAACTACTGACAGTGGTTTTCCTGAGCCCATGTGGTGATATCATTTACACATTGATGTCTGTTTTTAATGCAGTACTGCCTGAGGGATCCAAGATCACGGGCATTCAATGTTACATGCAGTGACTTCTCCAGATTATCTGTACCTTTTGATGATATTACAGACCTTAGATGGTGAAATCCCTAAATTCCTTGCAATAGCTTGTTGAGAAATGTTGTTCCTAAACTGTTGGACAATTTTCTCACGCATTTGTGGTGACCCTCGCCCTATCCTTGTTTGTGAATGACTGAGCATTTCATGGAAGCTGCTTTTATACCCAATCATGGCAGCCACCTGTTCCCAATTAGCCTGATCACCTGTGGGATGTTCCACATAAGTGTTTGATGAGCATGCCTCAACTTTCTCAGTCTTTTTTACCACTTGTGGCAACTTTTTTGAAACATGTTGCAGGCATCAAATTCCAAATGTGCCAACATTTGCAAAAAATAATGTTTTCCAGTTCAAACTATAAGTATCTTGTCTTTGCAGTCTATTCAATTGAGTATAGGTTGAAAATGTTGTGCAAATCATTGTATTCTGTTTTTATTTACCATTTACACAACGTGCCAACTTAACTGGTTTTGGGGTTTGTACATAAACATTCTGAATGATAGTCTCATTCCCCAAAAATGAACGATTCCCGCTGGGGCCTCGGCTAAAACATTTTGCTCGATGGCAGCTCGTGTGAGAAATTTCAAGTCCCTCGCCGTTACGGGGGTCAAACTTTGGGGTTGAATAACAGAGGTCAGTAAAACAATAGCACAGCCAACAAAGTCAGCAGCAGTTGACGATTAAAAATGTAATTAGCACAAACACACTCGTGTCCTAATTGTTGTCAGATGACTGCGTTGATCATAAATCATTAGGGCTGTGAATATTTGAGCACAACATGATTCCATTTAATTCCTGGGGGGGGGGTATCGATTTGATTCATAATCGATTCTCCATTCAAAATCGATATTTTTTTTAATAACGTTGGGTGCCAGTTCTATGACTACCTACATTCCTCCATAAAATAAAACAACAGCTGTGGTATGTTTCTATATTACTTCAAAGAAAACTGGTTTAGATTAATAAAATTCTACACAAATAAGAAACATCCCTGTGCCTCACTGACACAAACGCCTCCAACTGCCTGACAATTGTTTGGCTGGCTTTCTGGATGAGTTTGTCAATCCGGTTTAAGTCCCTTTTGCTGGTGCTGCTGCCCCAACACACCACTGCAAAGTACAGGGCACTGGCGACAACAGACTGAAAAAATGATATCCAACAGCTTGCTGCACACATTAAAGGACCTAAGTTTCCTGAGGGACAAGTTTTTTTTATGTATATGTGTATATATATATATATATGTATGTATGTGTGTGTGTGCGTGTGTGTGTGTGTGTGTGTGTGTGTGTGTGTGTGTGTGTGTGTGTGTGTATATACATATATACATACATACATATATATGTATGTATGTATGTATATAGGTATATGTGTATATATGTATATATATGTGTGTGTGTATGTGTATATATATATATATATATATATATATATATATATATATATATATATATATATACATATATATATATATATAAAACGTGTATATATATAAAATCTGTCTCATTGCAGACTAGACAAAGTGCATTTTCTTTACACTGAATGAAAAAAGTTATATGTCCACTTTTAAAAACTCTACACTAGAAGTCTATTTTACATTCCCCAACGATTTTGCCATTTTTTCCCCCTCGTGCACTTATTGACTAAAAAAGCGCGCACTTGCTGTGCCGTGAAGACGTCGCGTTATCGATGAGAAAATGCATTATTAGACAATATGATTTGCCTGAGTGACTAGGAAACCCCGAGAGTAACAAGCAGCAGAAAATGGATTGATGGAATGGGGTAGAAAAGACAGATTAAAAAAATTGTAATTCGCGCTCTTATTTTTTTTATGGGGGACTTCCCGCTTCTGGATTTTGTATGGTGTTGGGCCGTATCTGGCACGCGGGCCGTAGTTTGGGGACCACTAATCTACAACAACAACAATATAATTTGTCTGTGGCTGGACAAGATGGATTGAAAAAGATAAAAACATCAATCAATCAATCAATGTTTACTTATATAGCCCTAAATCACTAGTGTCTCAAAGGGCTGCACAAACCACCACGACATCCTCGGTAGGCCCACATAAGGGCAAGGAAAACTCACACCCAGTGGGACATCGGTGACAATAATGACCCAGTGGGACGTCGGTGACAATGATGACTATGAGAACCTTAGAGAGGAGGAAAGCAATGGATGTCGAGCGGGTCTAACATGATACTGTGAAAGTTCAATCCATAATGGATCCAACACAGTCGCGAGAGTCCAGTCCAAAGCGGATCCAACATAGCAGCGAGAGTCCCGTTCACAGCGGAGCCAGCAGGAAACCATCCCAAGCGGAGTCGGATCAGCAGCGCAGAGATGTCCCCAGCCGATACACAGGCAAGCAGTACATGGCCACCGGATCGGACCGGACCCCCTCCACAAGGGAGAGTGGGACATAGAAGAAAAAGAAAAGAAACGGCAGATCAACTGGTCTAAAAAGGGAGTCTATTTAAAGGCTAGAGTATACAAATGAGTTTTAAGGTGAGACTTAAATGTCAAATAAAAGAAAACTGTTTTATCGATTGTTTTTTTTAACTCGATTAAGAATCATTACAAATAAAAATTGTGGTTAATCTGATTTTTTTTTTTTTTGGACACCCTTATAAAATATTTTTCTTGTATGATTTCTTCTTCAAAAAAGTAAAACTAAATACGTACTTTGAGTGAACAAAATGTGCTGTCTAAAAATGCCCCCGCCCTGGTTCAAAAGCAACAAGCTTATGGTAGAGTGCACCTGATAGAGAGCATGAGAGGGTGTGGGGTTGGGGGGTGTGGCAGGGGCCCCTTACACACACACACACACACACACACACACACACACTCTCCAGGTCATTATGTGCATGCCTTCTGCCTCCCCAATGAAGACAGTTAGGGGCGGGGGGTTACATGCATGCTCTTTCACAATGGAAGCGGCGTGCTGGGGGGTGGGAGGTGCGCGCAGTGGCGGTGACGGGTGGGCTCGCCAGATAGGTTCCGTCCCAATTTGCGGCAGCTCATGCCTTCATAATGACGTCAAATGAAGCGAGAAAGTGCTTGATGTTCACCAGACGCGACTGATAACCACAGTCTGCCACTTGGCCCCTCTCTGGCACTCCTTTTCAAGACATCATACCAAAAAATGACCTATTTTACGACCGACACATGCAGTCATGTGGGCAAAATACCAATGTAATTAAAAAATACTCATTAAATTAATACATGTAAAATAAAAACTAGATTAAATAGGTGGGTTTTATGGCTCGATTTGTACCGAGAATATATATATATATATTTTTTTAAATTAAATCAACATAAAAAACACAAGATACACTTACAAATAGTGCACCAGCCCCAAAAAACTCCCTTTTTCATGACAAAAAATAAGTAAATAAATATGTAAGACAAGAACACACATTTTTATTGTTTATGGATCCTGTCTCGTAAATAAGCGCTAGCAAAAGCCAATGGGAGTCACGCTTTTCCGCCTATAGAGCGCTCTATTAAAAAAAAAAAAAAAACATACATCAAGGTTCGTAATAACGTAATATTTACATAATTTGATCTTTTTTAGCATTGCTCATTTCTCAGACGCATCAAAATGTTCGCTTTCCCGTCATCAAGACTACTAAACATGGCCGACTTCATTAGAGAATACATAGACTAGTTTGGGAAAAATGATGATCCAGAAACGTATATTTTTAATCCTGAATATTAAGAAGGTGGATCTCCAAGTTTTAGAGTCTGTGTTCCAAACAGATGCAACTTATGTGAAACACTAAGCATCAAGTAGCAGTATTGCTAAGTGCTAAACAAGATATTCAAACTATCAACATAGTAACACAATCCCTTACTGTACAATGTCTGCTCTCATTGGGATAAAGACTGATGGGATGTTTATATCTTTCCCTTTACATGAACATTTCACTAAGCATCAAGTAGCAGTATTGCTAAGTGCTAAACAAGATATGTAAACTATCAACATAATAAAACAATCCCTTACTGTACAATGTCTGCTCTCACTGGGATAAAGACTGATGGGATGTTTATATCTTTCCTTTTACATGAGCATTTCACTAAGCATCAAGTAGCAGGGGCGGCATAGCTCGGTTGGTAGAGTGGCTATGCCAGCAATTTGAGAGTTCCAGGTTCGATCCCCGCTTCCGACATCCTAGTCACTACCGTTGTGTCCTTGGGCAAGACACTTTACCCACCTGCCCACCAGTGCCACCCATACTGGTTCAAATGTAACTTAGATATTCGGTTTCACTATGTAAAAGTGCTTTGAGTCACTAGAGAAAAGTGCTATATAAATATAATTCACTTCACTTCAGTATTGCTAAATGTTAAACAAGATATTCAAACTATCAACATATTAAAACAATCCCTTACTGTCCAATGTCTGCTCTCACTGGGATAAAGACTGATGGGATGTTTATATCTTCTCCTTTTCATGAACAATTCATCATAAACCTCAAGCAGGTTAAATAAAGGTTTCAAAAAATCATACTAAAAATGTTTTATTTCAGGATGGACACATGCAGTCATGTGGACAAAATACTAATAAAATTAAAAAGATACTAATGAAATTAATAAATGTAAAATAAAAACTAGATTAAATAAGTGTGTCTTATAGGGGGACTATCAACATAATAAAACAATCCCTTACTGTACAATGTCTGCTCTCACTGGTATACAGACAAATGGGATGTTTATATCTTCCCCTTTACATGAACAATTAATCATAATCCTCAAGCAGGTTAAAAAGAAAAGTTTTTGTGTCTGTTGGTTGTAGAAGTTGACCAATTTACCCAAGTCTGCCACTTGGCCCCTCTCAGGCACTCGTTTTCAGGAAATCATACCAAAAGATGACCTATTTCACGACCGACACACGCAGTCATTTGGACAAAATACTTGTGAAATTAAAAAGATACGAATGAAATGAATAAAAGTAAAATAAAAACTAGATTAAATAGGTGGAGGACTATCAACTTAATAAAGCAATCCCTTACTGTACACTGTACACTGTCTGCTCTCACTGGGGTAAAGACAGATGAGATGTTTATATTTTCCCCTTTACATGAACAATACATCATAATCCTCAAGCAGGTTAAAAAAAAAGAGATATCATGCCTATTGGATGTCGAAGTTGACCAACTTAATCACAGTCTGCCACTTGGCCCCTCTCTGGCATTCCTTTTCAAGATATCTTACCAAAAAATAACCTGTTTCATGACCGACACATGCAGTCATGTGGACAAAATACTAATTAATTAAAAATACACTATTGAAATTAACACATGTAAAATAAAAACTAGATTTAATAGGTGGGTCTTATAGGGGGACTATCAACATAATAAAAACATCTCTTACTGTACAATGTCTGCTCTCACTGGGGTAAAGACAGATGGGATGTTTATATCTTCCCCTTTACATGAACAATCCATCTTAATCCTCAAGCAGGTTAATACAAAAAGTGTTTTTGTCTGTTGGATGTCGAAGTTGACCAACTTACCCAAGTCTGCCACTTGGCCCCTCTCTGGCACTCGTTTTCAAGACATCATACCAAACATGGGACATGACTGTGATTAAACTGAAACACCCCAACTCTACCGTGTGTGCACAACCGTGTTCGTTCTATTCGCTTCTTCGGGCAGATGTTTTTTTTCTAACATTGTCCGTTTGTTTTGTCTCCCACAGATCTGGTTCGCCTTTGTCAACGGCTTCTCGGGTCAGATTCTGTTCGAGCGCTGGTGCATCGGCCTGTACAACGTGGTGAGTGTTGCTGAACCGCTCGACTTCGCTTTTGCGCGGCGGTCCAGAGCACCGCCGACGTCCTGACCACAGTGTTTGCCGACCTTTAGTCAGCGCCCAACCTCCCCCTCCATGTGCGGTTGAGCCAGGGGCAGCTATGCTCGCGTGATACTCGAAAGAAAGGGGAAGGGGAGTCCCACAGGGCTCTGTCGCGGGGCCACTCCTAATGAATGTAATATTTCAAGTCTGTCAAAACCTGCAGTGAAAATATGCATGTTGAGTGGATGTTTTGCATCAATTCCCCAATGAAGCTCCACCTTGGGAGCGCTGGGGGTGCACATTCCTGTGGCTCCGTGGGAGTCTGTCAGGAGCGGCGGTCTGAATCCGCCCCTCCAAGGAGAGCTTGCCCTGAATAAGAAAGGGGTCCAGTGGTGCATGTCGTGTGGACCAGTGCTCCCCGATAGTTCCACCGGGATGTCCAACCAGTGACCCTTCCCCCTTGCTTGTTGACTGGAACGCTCCTGAGTGGAGAGATGAGTTTTGCATGTGAAGCACAAAAGTTGGCGCACATGGACCAAGTCGAGGAAAGAATGAAGGGAATTATTTGAGAAATCCAAACAGGAATTTGCTTAAGTATATATTTCAGCTATTTCAAAGAATAAACTAAGAACAACATACACTGTTCACTTCTGAAAGGTTTTAAACTAAGTTGATTATTGATTGAAACTTTTATTACTAGATTGCACAGTAAAGTACATATTCCGAATACGTTTTTTAACCTGTTAAAGTCGGGGTCCACGTTAATCAATTCATACTTAAATGTATTTTAAACTACACTTTTATTTCAGTTGAATACGCGCCTTGACCTGCAGAAAGTTTTATTTGGATTTACGTATTTCTCGGATTATAAAGCGCACCGGATTATAAGGCGCATTAAAGGAGTCATATTTGAGTTTATATGTATATATATATATATATATATATATATATATATATATATATATATATATATATATATATATATATATATATATATATATATATATATATATCCATCTATCCATCTTCTTCCGCTTATCCGAGGTCGGGTCGTGGGGGCAGCAGCCTAAGCAGGGAAGCCCAGACTTCCCTCTCCCCAGCCACTTCGTCTAGCTCTTCCCAGGGGAATGTGTGTGTGTGTGTGTGTGTGCGCGTGTATATATATATATATGTGTGTATATATGTATGTATATATATATATATATATATATATATATATATATATATATATATATATATATACATATGTATATGTATATATACATATGTATATATACATATTATGTATACATATGCATATAAATGTGTATATGTATATATACATATGTATATGTATGTATACATATGTATATATACATATGTATATGTATGTATACATATGTATATATACATATGTATGTGTATGTATAAATATGTATATATACATATGTATGTGTATGCATATGCATACACATGTATACATGCATATGTATATATACATATGCATACATACATATACGCATATATACATATGTGCATATATAAATATGTATGCATATGTATATATGTAAATGTATGTATGCGTATGTATATGCTTATGTGTATATATACATATGTATTTACTTATTTAAATGTATATACATATGTGTATATGTATATATACATGTATATATGTATATGTATATATATATGTATATGTATACATATGTGTATATATACATATGTACATATGTATATATACACATATGTATATATGTATATATACACATATGTATATATGTATATATACACATATGTATATATGTGTATATATACACATATGTATATATGTGTATATATACACACATATGTATATATGTGTATATATATACATATATACATATATATATGGATATGTACATATGTATATATATTTCCATATGTATATATGTATACATATATATTTATATATATATACATATGTATATCTATGTATTTGTATATATATATGTGTGTATGATGGGTGCTGGTTAGCGCCTTGCATGGCAGCTCCCTCCATCAGTGTGTGAATGTGTGTGTGAATGGGTAAATGTGGAAGTAGTGTCAAAGCGCTTTGAGTACCTTGAAGGTAGAAAAGCGCTATACAAGTACATCCCATGTACCATGTATATATATATATATATATATATATATATATAAAATATACTGGGGGTCGGCAGCCCTTGGCTCTAGAGCCACATGTGGCTCTTTAGCCCTGCCCTAGTGGCTCTGCATATAAATGTGTATCTGTATATATACATATGTATATGTATGTATACATATGTATATATACATATGTATATGTATGTATACATATGTATATATACATATGTATGTGTATGTATATGCATACACATGTATACATGCATATGTATATATACATATGCATACATACATATACGCATATATACATATGTGCATATATAAATATGTATGCATATGTATATATGTAAATGTATGTATGCGTATGTATATGCTTATGTGTATATACATATGTATTTACTTATTTAAATGTATATACATATGTGTATATGTATATATACATGTATGTATGTATATGTATATATATGTATATGTATACATATGTGTATATATACATATGTACATATGTATATATACACATATGTATATATGTATATATACACATATGTATATATGTGTATATATACACATATGTATATATGTGTATATATACACACATATGTATATATGTGTATATATACACATGTATATATGTGTATATATATACATATATACATATATATATATGGATATGTACATATGTATATATATTTCCATATGTATATATGTATACATATATATTTATATATATATACATATGTATATCTATGTATTTGTATATATATATGTGTGTATGATGGGTGCTGGTTAGCGCCTTGCATGGCAGCTCCCTCCATCACTGTGTGAATGTGTGTGTGAATGGGTAAATGTGGAAGTAGTGTCAAAGCGCTTTGAGTACCTTGAAGGTAGAAAAGCGCTATACAAGTACATCCCATGTACCATGTATATATATATATATATATATATATATATATAAAATATACTGGGGGTCGGCAACCCTTGGCTCTAGAGCCACATGTGGCTCTTTAGCCCTGCCCTAGTGGCTCTGCATATAAATGTGTATCTGTATATATACATATGTATATGTATGTATACATATGTATATATACATATGTATGTGTATGTACATGCATACACATGTATACATGCATATGTATATATACATATGCATACATACATATACGCATATATACATATGTGCATATATAAATATGTATGCATATGTATATATGTAAATGTATGTATGCGTATGTATATGCTTATGTGTATATACATATGTATTTACTTATTTAAATGTATATACATATGTGTATATGTATATATACATGTATGTATGTATATGTATATATATGTATATGTATACATATGTGTATATATACATATGTACATATGTATATATACACATATGTATATATGTATATATACACATATGTATATATGTGTATATATACACATATGTATATATGTGTATATATACACACATATGTATATATGTGTATATATACACATGTATATATGTGTATATATATACATATATACATATATATATATGGATATGTACATATGTATATATATTTCCATATGTATATATGTATACATATATATTTATATATATATACATATGTATATCTATGTATTTGTATATATATATGTGTGTATGATGGGTGCTGGTTAGCGCCTTGCATGGCAGCTCCCTCCATCACTGTGTGAATGTGTGTGTGAATGGGTAAATGTGGAAGTAGTGTCAAAGCGCTTTGAGTACCTTGAAGGTAGAAAAGCGCTATACAAGTACATCCCATGTACCATGTATATATATATATATATATATATATATATATATATAAAATATACTGGGGGTCGGCAGCCCTTGGCTCTAGAGCCACATGTGGCTCTTTAGCCCTGCCCTAGTGGCTCTGTGGAGCTTTTTTAAAAATGTATGTAAAATGGAAAAAGATGAGTGGAAAAAAATATAAAACTATATTATTCGTTTTAATATAGTTTCTGTAGGAGGACAAACATGACACAAACCTCCCTAATTATAAAGCACAGTGTTTTTATTAAACATGCCTCACTGATTCAAGTATTTGGTGAGCGCCGTTTTGTCCTCCCAATTTCGGCGGTCCTTGAACTCACCGTAGTTTGTTTACATGTATAACTTTCTCCGACTTTCTAAGACGTGTTTTATGCCACTTCTTTTTCTGTCTCATTTTGTCCACCAAACTTTTAACGTTGTGCATTCATGCACAAAGGTGAGATTGTTGACGTTATTGACTTGTGTGGAGTGATAGTCAGACATATTTGGTCACTGCAGATGCTAACATGCTATTTAGGCTAGCTATATGTACATATTGCATCATTATGCCTCATTTATCGCTATATTTGAGCTCATTTAGTTTCCTTTAAGTCCTCTTAATTAAATTTATATCTCATGACACACTATCTGTATATAATATGGCTTTTAATTTTTTGCGGCTCTAGACATGTTTTTTTTTTAAATTTTTGGTCCAATATGGCTCTTTCAACATTTTAGGTTGCCGACCCCTGTCTTAGACCATTCTTACTTTCCTGAACACTTTTCTGGCTGCCACACACGGACGTCCTCAACTTGTGTCGGGAGAAGGTCACATGCTCTCGTGCAAAACTCAAACTCATGAAAATGAACTGAGAAACTCATAAAAATGAACTTAAAAACACGCACACAAATGTTTTATTGTTTTTGGTCACGAAACAGCATTTATGGAAATAGTGTAACGTGCCAGGAGACAACTTTTGTAACATGGAACCAAGGAAATGTTTGTCATGAAAAACACTTCTTGTACTCTTTGTTTATGTACTGTTTGTTTTATGTGTACTGTGTGTTTTATGTGTACTGTGTGTTTTATGTGTACTGTGTGTTTTATGTGTACTGTGTGTTTTATGTGTACTGTGTGTTTTTATGTACTGTTTTATGTGTACTGTTTGTTTTATGTGTACTGTGTGTTTAATGTGTACTGTGTGTTTTATGTTTACTGTGTGTTTTTTATGTACTGTTTTATGTGTACTGTTTGTTTTATGTGTACTGTGTGTTTTATGTGTACTGTGTGTTTTTTATGTACTGTTTTATGTGTACTGTTTGTTTTATGTGTACTGTGTGTTTTATGTGTACTGTTTGTTTTATGTGTACTGTGTGTTTTATGTGTACTGTTTGTTTTATGTGTACTGTGTGTTTTTTATGTACTGTTTTATGTGTACTGTGTGTTTTATGTGTACTGTTTGTTTTATGTGTACTGTGTGTGTTATGTGTACTGTTTTATATGTAATGTGTATTTTATGTGTACTGTGTGTTTTATGTGTACTGTGTGTTTTATGTGTACTGTTTGTTTTATGTGCACTGTGTGTTTTATGTGTACTGTGTGTTTTATGTGTACTGTGTGTTTTATGTGTACTGTGTGTTTTATGTGTGCTGTGTGTTTTACGTGTACTGTGTGTTTTTATGTGTACTGTGTGTTTTATGTGTACTGTGTGTTTTATGTGTACTGTGTGTTTTATGTGTACTGTGTGTTTTATGCGTACTGTGTGTAATTGTTGTACTCTGATGTATGTGTACATTGTGTTTTTATGTGTACTGTTTGTTTTATGAGTACTGCTGATTGTTTTTTGTGTACTGTTTGTTTTTTGTGTGCTGTTTGGTGTTTTATGTGTAATGTGTTCTATGTGTACTGTCTGTTTTTTGTATACTGTTTGTTTTATGTGTACTGTTTGTTTTATGTGTACTGTTTGTTTTATGTGTACTGTTTGTATAGTGTATTGTGTATTTTTTGTGTACTGTTTGTTTTATGTGTACTGTTAGTTTGTGTAATTTTGGTTTTTTATGTGTACTTTTTATTTAATGTGTACTGTGTTGTTTTATGTGTACTGTGTGTTTACGTGTACTGTGTTTTATGTGTACTGTGTGTTCATGTGTACTGTTTGTTTTATGTGTACCATTGGTTGTTTTTTGTCTACTGTTTGTTGTTTTATGTGCACTGTATTTTTAATGTGTATTGTGTGTTTTATGCGTACTGTGTGTATTAGTTGTACTCTGTGATGAATGTGTACTTGGTGTTTTTATGTGTACTGTTGGTTTTATGAGCACTGTGTTTATGTTTACTGTTTGTTTTATGTGTGCTGTTGATTGTTTTTTGTGTACTGTTGTTGTATGTGTACTGTCTGTATGTGTACTGTCTGTTTTTGTGTACTGTTTGTTTTATGTGTACTGTGTGTTTCATATGTACTGTTTTATGTGTATTGTGTATTTTTGTGTACTTTTTTGTATTATATGTATTGTGTATTTTTTGTGTACCGTTTGTTTTATGCGTACTGTTTGTGTAATGTTTGTTTTATATGTACTGTTTTTTATGTGTACTTTTTTTTAATGTTTACTGTGTCGTTTTATGTTTACTTTGTGTTGTTTTATGTGTACTGTGTTTCATGTGTACTTTGTGTTACATGTGTACTGTTTGTTTTATGTTTACTGTTTGTTTTGTGTACTTTGTTTTATGTGTACTGTTTGTTGTTTTAATGTGTACCGTGTTTTATGTGTACTGTCTGTTTCATGTGTACTGTGTGTTTCATATGTACTGTTTGTTTTTATGTGTACTATGTGTTTTAAGTGTGATGTTTGTTTTGTGTACTGTTTGTTGTGTTTTGTGTACTGTTTGTTGTTTTTATGTGTACTGTGTGTTTATTGTGTACTGTTTAATGTGTGTTGTATGTAAAATGTGTACTCTATGATTTATGTGTACTGTTTTATGTTGCTGTACAGTGTTTTTGTGTACTGTTTTTATGTGTACTTTTTGTTGTTTTATGTGTACTGTGTTTTACTTGTACTGTTTTTTATGTGTACTGTTTGGTGTTTTATGTTTACTCCTTGTTGTTTTATGTGTACTGTTTGGTGTTTTATGTTTACTCCTTGTTGTTTTATGTGTACTGTTTGTTGTTTTTTTGTGTACTCTTTGTTTTATGTGTACTGTGTATTTAATGTGTACTGTGTTTAATGTGTAGTGTGTGTTTCACGTGTCCTGTATTTTATGCGTACTGTGTGTAACATGTGTACTCTGTGATTTGTGTACTTTGTGTTGTATGTGTACTGTTTGTTGTTGTATGTGTACTGTGTTTTATGTTGCTGGATGTACTGTGTTTTGTGTACCGTCTTATTTATGTGTACTGTTTATTGTATATGTACTGTGTTTTATGTGTACTGTGTGTTTTATGTGTACTGTGTTTTATGTGTACAGTGTGTTTTATGTGTACTGTGTTTAATGTGTATTGTGTGTTTTACGTATCCTGTGTGTTTTACATGTACTGTGTGTTTTACGTGTACTGTTTGGTGTTTTATGGTTATTCTTTGTTGTTTTATGTGTACTGTCTTATATATGTAATGTGTGTTTTATGTGTAATTTTTGTTTTATGAGTACTGTGTTATATGTGTAATGTGTGTTTTATGTGTAATGTGTGTTTTATGTGTACTGTGTGTTTAATGTGTACTGTGTGTTTTATGTGTACTGTGTGTTTTATGTGTAATGTGTGTTTTATGTGTACTGTGTGTTTTATGTGTACTGTGTGTTTTATGTGTACTGTGTGTTTTTAATGTGTAATGTGTGTTTTATATGTAATGTGTGTTTTATGTGCACTGTGTTTTATGTGTAATGTGTGTTTTATATGTACTGTGTTTTATATGTAATGTGTTTTATGCCTACTTTTTGTTTTATGTGTACTGTGTGTTTTATGTGTAATGTGTGTTTTATGTGTACTGTGTGTTTTATATGTAATGTGTGTTTTATGCCTACTTTTTGTTTTATGTGTACTGTGTGTGTTATGTGTACTGTTTGATATGCAATGTGTGTTTTATGTATACTGTGTGTTTTATGTGTACTGTGTGTTTTATGTGTACTATGTGTTTTATATGTAATGTGTGTTTTATGTGCACTATGTGTTTGTGTACTGTGTGTTTTATGTGTGCTGTGTGTTTTATATGTACTGTGTGTTTTATGTGCACTGTGTTTTATATGTAATGTGTTTTATGCCTACTTTTTGTTTTATGTGTACTGTGTGTTTTATGTGTACTGTTTTATATGCAATGTGTGTTTTATGTGTACTGTATGGCTAATGTGTACTGTGTGTTTTATATGTAGTGTGTTTTATGCCTACTTTTTGTTTCATGTGTACTGTGTGTTTTGTATGTAATGTGTGTTTTATGTGCACTGTGTGTTTATGTGTACTGTGTGTTTTATATGTAATGTGTGTTTTATGCCTACTTTTTGTTTTATGTGTACTGTGTGTTTTATATGTAATATGTGTTTTATGTGCACTGTGTGTTTTATGTGTACTGTGTTTTATATGTACTGTGTGTTTTATGTGTACTGTGTGTTTTATATGTAATATGTGTTTTATGTGCACCGTGTGTTTTATGTGTAATGTGTGTTTTATGTGTACTGTGTGTTTTATGTGTACTGTGTTTTATGTGCACCGTGTGTTTTATGTGTAATGTGTGTTTTATGTGTAATGTGTGTTTTATGTGTACTGTGTGTTTTTGTATACTGTTTGTTTTATGTTTACTGTGTGTTTTATGTGTACTGTTTTATGTGTATTGTGTATTTTTTGTGTACTGTTTTATGTGTACTGTTTGTATTGTGTGTATTGTGTATTTTTTGTGTACTGTTTGTTTTATGTGTACTGTGTTTTATGTGTACTGTGGGTTTTATATGTACTGTGTTTTATATGTAATGTGTTTTATGCCTACTTTTTGTTTTATGTGTACTGTGTGTTTTATGTGTAATGTGTGTTTTATGTGTACTGTGTGTTTTATATGTAATGTGTGTTTTATCCCTACTTTTTGTCTTATGTGTACTGTGTGTGTTATGTGTACTGTTTTATATGCAATGTGTGTTTTATGTGTACTGTGTTTTATGTGTACTGTGTGTTTTATGTGTACTGTGTGTTTTATATGTAATGTGTGTTTTATGTGTACTGTATGGCTAATGTGTACTGTGTGTTTTATATGTAGTGTGTTTTATGCCTACTTTTTGTTTCATGTGTACTGTGTGTTTTGTATGTAATGTGTGTTTTATGTGCACTGTGTGTTTATGTGTACTGTGTGTTTTATATGTAATGTGTGTTTTATGCCTACTTTTTGTTTTATGTGTACTGTGTGTTTTATATATAATGTGTGTTTTATGTGCACTGTGTGTTTTATGTGTACTGTGTTTTATATGTACTGTGTGTTTTATGTGTACTGTGTGTTTTATATGTAATATGTGTTTTATGTGCACTGTGCGTTTTATGTGTAATATCTGTTTTTTGTGTACTGTGTGTTTTATGTGTACTGTGTGTTTTATGTGTACTGTGTGTTTTATGTGTAATGTGTGTTTTATATGTAATATGTGTTTTATGCCTACTTTTTGTTTTATGTGCACTGTGTATTTTATGTGTACTGTGTTTAATATGTACTGTGTGTTTTATGTGTACTGTGTGTTTTATATGTAATATGTGTTTTATGTGCACTGTGCGTTTTATGTGTAATATCTGTTTTTTGTGTACTGTGTGTTTTATGTGTACTGTGTGTTTTATGTGTAATGTGTGTTTTATATGTAATATGTGTTTTATGTGTACTGTGTGTTTTATATGTACTGTGTGTTTTATGTGTACTGTGTGTTTTATGTGTAATGTGTGTTTTATGTGTAATCTGTGTTTTATGTGTAATGTGTGTTTTATGTGTACTGTGTGTTTTATGTGTAATGTGTGTTTTATGTGTACTGTGTGTTTTATGTGTACTGTGTGTTTTATGTGTACTGTGTGTTTTATGTGCACTGTGTGTTTTATGTGTACTGTGTGTTTTATGTGTACTGTGTGTTTTATGTGTACTGTGTGTTTTATGTGTAATGTGTGTTTTATATGTAATATGTGTTTTATGTGCACTGTGTGTTTTATGTGTACTGTGTGTTTTATGTGTAATGTGTGTTTTATATGTAATATGTGTTTTATGTGCACTGTGTGTTTTATATGTAATATGTGTTTTATGTGTACTGTGTGTTTTATGTGTACTGTGTGTTTTATGTGTACTGTGTGTTTTATGTGTAATGTGTGTTTTATGTGTAATGTGTGTTTTATGTGTACTGTGTGTTTTATGTGTACTGTGTGTTTTATGTGTACTGTGTGTTTTATGTGTAATGTGTGTTTTATGTGTAATGTGTGTTTTATGTGTACTGTGTTTTGTGTGTAATGTGTGTTTTGTGTGTAATGTGTGTTGTATGTGTAATGTGTGTTTTATGTGTAATGTATGTTTTATGTGTACTGTGTGTTTTATATGTACTGTGTTTTTATGTGCACTGTGAGACATCAACATTTATGTCTCTTCTTGCAAGAATACACCCACAAAGACAACAATTTGGGGTCTTCCAGTCCAGCAAGAAGAAAAGTTGCCATTACAAGAAGACAATTTAGGACCGTCTGATGTGAAGTTTTAAAAATTTGGTGTATTTTTGGTTCGTCTCCTGACTTTTTTTCCCCCCCCTCGCTCTTCTTTTTCCTCCTTTTCCCTTCCCTTTGTGGTCATTTCTTGTGCAGATCTTCACGGCTCTGCCTCCGCTCACCCTGGGAATATTCGAGCGCTCCTGTCGGAAAGAAAACATGCTGAAGTACCCCGAGCTGTACAAAACCTCCCAGAATGCGATGGGATTCAACACCAAGGTAAAAGCACTGAACTGTTTTCGTTGGCCGAGGCGTGCCTTGTTAGGATGACAATAGAGATGTCTTCCAGGGTGGGTGACGGTGGGCTCCTGTACGCTCCTCACAGGCGTGGTGACCTGCTCAGTGCGGCGTGGAGGTGATTAGAGAGCGATTGGCCACGGGGGTCAGGGGCAGGCAAGGTCAGACGGCTGCAAGGCTTTGGGGGAGAGCAGGAGGAATCAGGGGGAGGTGAAGAAGAGCGTGTGCCAGCGTTTGTTTGAATCAGAGCATCTAAACCAGGGGTCACCAACGCGGTGCCCGCGGGCACCAGGTAGCCCATAAGGACCAGATGAGTAGCCCGCTGGCCTGTTCTAAAAATAGCTCAAATAGCAGCACTTACCAGTGAGCTGCCTCTATTTTTTTTAATTGTATTTATTTACTAGCAAACTGGTCTCGCTTTGCTCAACATTTTTTATTTCTAAGAGAGACAAAACTCAAATAGAATTTGAAAATCCAAGAAAATATTATAAAGTCTTGGTCTTTACTTGTTTAAATGAATTCATTTATTTTTTACTTTGCTTCTTATAACTTTCAGAAAGACAATTTTAGAGAAAAAATACAACCTTAAAAATGATTTTAGGATTTTTAAACACATATACCTTTTCACCTTTTGAATTCCTTCCTCTTCTTTCCTGACAATTTATATCAATGTTTAAGTTTTTTTTTTTATTGTAAAGAATAATACATACATTTTAATTTAATTCTTCATTTTCGCTTCTGTTATTTCAACGAAGAATATTTGTGAAATATTTCTTCAAACTTATGATTAAAATTTAAAAAAAATATGGCAAATCTAGAAAATCTTTAGAATCAGATTTAAATCTTATTTCAAAGTCTTTTGAATTTCTTTTTTAAATAATTCCTGAAAATCTAGAAGAAATAATGATTTGTCTTTGTTAGAAATATAGCTTGGTCCAATTTGTTTTATATTCTAACAAAGTGCAGATTGGATTTTAACCTATTTAAAACATGTCATCAAAATTCTAAAATTAATCTTAATCAGGAAAAATTACTAATGACGTTCCATAAAAAAATGGAATTAGCTAGTTTTTCTCTTTTTTTCGGTTGAATTTTGAATTTTAAAGAGTCGAAATTGAAGATAAACTATGTTTCAAAATTAAATTTTCATTTTTTGGTGTGTTTTCTCTTTTAAACCGTTCAATTAAGTGTTTTTTTCATCATTTATTCCCTAGAAAAAAACTTCCGTAAAAGGAAAAAAAATGTACGACGGAATGTCAGACAAAAATACCCATTTTTTAATATTTAGATGTATTTATTAAAGGTAAATTGAGCTAATTGGCTATTTCTGGCAATTTATTTAAGTGTGTATCAAACTGGTAGCCCTTTGCATTAATCAGTACCCAAGAAGTAGCTCTTGGTTTCAAAAAGGTTGGAGACTCCTGTTCTAGACCATAGGGCTATTTTTGATCTTTTTCATTTATAAGTCATATTATTATTACTTTTTTTCTAGATGTAAAAGACTTCATTGTGGTCTACATAACATGTGATGGTGGTTCTTTGGTCAAAATGTTGCAGAGATGATGTTTTACAGATCATCTTCAAGCCGTTTTCTGACAGTCGCTTCCGGATGCGCCGTTTTGTGGGCGGACTTATTTACGTGGCTCACCTTCGGCAGCGTCTTCTCCCCGTCGTCTTTGTTGTAGCGGTGTAGCGTGGAAGGGAATTTGGGGTAATATGGGATATTTTACATTTTTTGAGGAGCTCACGATTCCTGGTTGAGCTGAACGTTTTGAAACTTGAACGGTTCTGATCGAATGAAAATTCTTGGCTATGTCCTCTGGCAATGTTTTATGGCAATATAATAATAAATAGATCCTTTTTTTGGTGTAGAATCTTATATGTGTGAATGTCCAAGAATGTGTGCATTCTTCGGCTTTTCTCCTTTGTACTGGAGAGCGTGATACTTTTCTCGTAATCTGTTAATAAATCTTGCACTCGTCGGCCATTCTTGATTGCCTCTCGAGGAACTGTGAAGAAAGGTTTATCCTTTTCGCGATTTAAACGGTTTGCACAGCCGAAAACAACGCAAACAGAGGGCTTTTTTCCTGGAGAAAGGCTAAATGGCGACCAGTACCCATTGAGAACAGCGCTACCTTGACCACCACGCATATTTAATGAGCCAGACGTGACGTCATTTTGAATCCAAGCAATACTAAAATAGAGTTATTATTCTAATATTACAAAACCCAAAACCAGTGAATTTGGCATGTTGTGTAAATCGTAAAAAAAACAACACACAATGATTTGCAAATCCTTTTCAACTTATATTCAATTGAATGGACTACAAAGACAAGATATTTAATGTTCAAACTGAAAAAAACTGTCATTTTTTGCAAATATTAGCTCAGTTGGAATTGCCTGCAACATGTTTCAAAAAAGCTGGCACAAGTGGCAAAAAAGTCTGAGAAAGTTGAGGAATGCTCATCAAACATTTATTTCGAACATCCCACAGGTGAACAGGCTAATTGGAAACAGGTGGGTGCCATGATCGGTTATAAAAGCAGCTTCCATGAAAATGCTCAGTCACTCACAAACAAGGATGGGGCGAGGGTCACCACTTTGTAAACAAATGCGTGAGCGAATCGTTTAAGAACAACACTTCTCAACCAGCTATTGCAAGGAATTTAGGGATTTCACCATCTACGGTCTGTAATATCATCAAAAGGTTCAGAGAATCTGGAGAAATCACTGCACTTAAGCAGCAAGGCTGAAAACCATCGGTGTGTAAAAGATATCACCACATGGGTTCAGGAATACTTCAGAAAACCACTATCAGTAACTACAGTTTGTCACTATATCTGAAAGTACAAGTTAAAACTCTACTATGCAAAGCCATTTATCAACACCCAGAAACGCTGCCGGTTTTGCTGGGCCCGAGCTCATCTCAGATGGACTGATGCAGAGTGGAAAAGTGTTCAGTGGTCTGACGAGTCCACATTTCAAATTGTTTTTGGAAACTGAGGTCGTTGTGTCCTCCGGAACAAAGAGGAAATGAACCATTCAGGTCGTTATAAGCACAAAGTTGAAAACCAGCATCTGTGATGGTATGGGGGTGTAATAGTGCCTAAAGGCATGGGTAACTGTGAAGGCATAATTATGCTGAAAGGTACATACAGGTTTTGGAGCAACACATGTTGCCATCCAAGGAACGTTATCATGGACGCCCCTGCTTATTTCAGCAAGACAATGCCAAGCCACGTGTTACAACAGCGTGGCTTCGTAGTAAAAGAGTGCGGGTACTAGACCGGCCTGCCTGTAGTCCAGACCTGTCTCCCATTGAAAGTGTGTGGGGCAATATGAAGCCTAAAATTGGAGACTCCGGACTGTTGAACAACTTAAGCGGTACTTTAAGCAAGAATGGGAAAGAATTTCACCTGAAAAGCTTCAAAAATTGGTCTCCTCGGTTACCGAATGTTTACTGAGTTTTGTTAAAAGGAAAGGCCATGTAACACAGTGGTAAAAATGCCCCTATGCCAACTTTTTTGCAATTTATAGCTGCCATTAAATGTTTCTATATGCGAACATTAAATATCTTGTCTTTGCAGTCTATTCAATTGAAAATAAGTTGAAAAGGATTTGCAAATCTTTGCATTCTGTTTTTATTTACCATTTACACAACGTGACAACTTCACTTTGTACATGAGGTATAGACAATGTGGTTTGTTTTAAATACTTAGAAAATCTTAAATGGAGTACTAAAAACGGTGTCATTTTGACTTTGTTTAGGAGTCACTTTATCGAAGAAGCAAAGTTGTCTACTTTGTTAGAACCTGTGCTCGGTTTTGACGTAAAAACATGTTTTTTATGCGGCCATGGACTGTCGCCGACCCTCTTCTTCTTCCTCACACCCTCTGGTTATTTACTCCGTCATTATCGTAAAGCCCGCTTTTCTCTTGCACTGAAAAGACATGCTAAGTGGACAATTGATGCAAGATTATGCAGAGATTCCACTGTGAGCAGAGATGAAGGTTTATTGATTGAATGGTCTTGTTTGCGCCCCCACTGGGTGCAAGCTGAGTCTGCCACTGGGAGGCTGATTGCCATTAATGTGTTTGTCCAATGAGCCATCGTTTAGGCACCAGGGAAGGACCGCTGAGGAAGGGGTTTGTTTGTTTTGCCAGCCCTCGCTTGGGGTGCTGGATACTTGGCACACAAGGTGAAGTCACTTTGGGAGGAGGACTTGGTTCAGCGTGCAGAAAGGTTGAGGAGGACCTGACCACAAAGGACAATCTCACTATTATCTCACTATTTTGTTGGATCCACTATGGACTGGACTCTCACTATCATGTTAGATCCACTATGGACTGGACTCTCACTATTATGTTGGATCCAGTATGGACTGGACTCTCACACTATTATGTTGGATCTACTATGGACTGGACCCTCACTATTATGTTAGATCCACTATGGACTGGACTCTCACTATTATGTTAAATCCACTATGGACTGGAGTGTCACTATTATGTTAGATCCACTATGGACTGGACTCTCACTATTATGTTGGATCCACTATGGACTGGACTCTCATACTATTATGTTGGATCTACTATCGACTGGACCCTCACTATTATGTTAGATCCACTATGGACTGAACTCTCACTATTATGTTAGATCCACTATGGACTGAACTCTCACTATTATGTTAAATCCACTATGGACTGGACTGTCACTATTATGTTGGATCCACTATGGACTAGACTCTCACTATTATGTTAAATCCACTAAGGACTGGAGTGTCACTATTATGTTAGATACACTATGGACTGGACTCTCACTATTATGTTAAATCCACTATGGACTGGACTGTCACTATTATGTTGGATCCACTATGGACTGGACTCTCACTATTATGTTAGATCCATTATGGACTGGACTCTCACTCATATGTTTGATCCACTATCGACTGGACTCTCGCTATTATGTTGGATCCACTATGGACTGGACTCTCAATATGTTAGATTCACTATGGACTGGACTCTCACTATTATGTTAAATCCACTATGGACTGGAGTGTCACTATTATGTTGGATCCACTATGGACTGGACTCTCACTATTATGTTAAATCCACTATGGACTGGACTGTCACTATTATGTTAAATCCACTATGGACTGAACTCTCACTATTATGTTAGATCCACTATGGACTGGACTCTCACTATTATGTTGGATCCACTATGGACTGAACTCTCACTATTATGTTGGATCCACTATGGACTGGACTCTCACTATTATGTTAAATCCACTATGGACTGGAGTGTCACTATTATGTTGGATCCACTATGGACTGGACTCTCACTATTATAAATAAATAAATGATAAATGGGTTGTACTTGTATAGCGCTTTTCTACCTTCAAGGTACTCAAAGCGCTTTGACACTACTTCCACATTTACCCATTCACACACACATTCACACACTGATGGAGGGAGCTGCCATGCAAGGCGCCAACCAGCACCCATCAGGAGCAAGGGTGAAGTGTCTTGCTCAGGACACAACGGACGTGACGAGGTTGGTTCCAGGTGGGATTTGAACCAGTGACCCTCGGGTTGCGCACGGCCACTCTCCCACTGCGCATTATGTTAAATCCACTATGGACTGGACTGTCACTATTATGTTGGATCCACTATGGACTGAACTCTCACTATTATGTTGGATCCACTATGGACTGGACTCTCACTATTATGTTAAATCCACTATGGACTGTAGTGTCACTATTATGTTGGATCCACTATGGACTGGGCTCTCACTATTATGTTAAATCCACTATGGACTGGAGTGTCACTATTATGTTGGATCCACTATGGACTGGACTCCAACTATTATGTTAAATCCACTATGGACTGTAGTGTCACTATTATGTTGGATCCACTATGGACTGGACTCTCACTATCATGTTAGATCCACTATGGACTGAACTCTCACTATTATGTTGGATCCACTATGGACTGGACTCTCATACTATTATGTTGGATCTACTATGGACTGGACCCTCACTATTATGATTGATCCACTATGGACTGAACTCTCACTATTATGTTAGATCCACTATGGACTGAACTCTCACTATTATGTTAAATCCACTATGGACTGGACTGTCACTATTATGTTGGATCCACTATGGACTGTAGTGTCTGCGATGAGGTGGCGACTTGTCCAGGGTGTATCCTGCCTTCCGCCCGATTGTAGCTGAGATAGGCGCCAGCGCCCCCCGCAACCCCGAAAGGGAATAAGCGGTAGAAAATGGATGGATGGATGGATGGACTGGAGTGTCACTATTATGTTAGATACACTATGGACTGGACTCTCACTATTATGTTAAATCCACTATGGACTGGACTGTCACTATTATGTTGGATCCACTATGGACTGGACTCTCACTATTATGTTAGATCCATTATGGACTGGACTCTCACTCATATGTTAGATCCACTATCGACTGGACTCTCGCTATTATGTTGGATCCACTATGAACTGGACTCTCACTATTATGTTAGATCCACTATGGACTGGACTCTCAATATGTTAGATTCACTATGGACTGGACTCTCACTATTATGTTAAATCCACTATGGACTGGACTGTCACTATTATGTTGGATCCACTATGGACTAGACTCTCACTATTATGTTAAATCCACTATGGACTGGAGTGTCACTATTATGTTGGATCCACTATGGACTGGACTCTCACTATTATGTTAAATCCACTATGGACTGGACTGTCACTATTATGTTGGATCCACTATGGACTGGACTCTCACTATCATGTTAGATCCACTATGGACTGAACTCTCACTATTATGTTGGATCCACTATGGACTGGCCTCTCATACTATTATGTTGGATCTACTATGGACTGGACTCTCACTATTATGTTGGATCCACTATGGACTGGACTCTCATACTATTATGTTGGATCTACTATGGACTGGACCCTCACTATTATGTTAGATCCACTATGGACTGAACTCTCACTATTATGTTAGATCCACTATGGACTGGACTCTCACTATTATGTTAAATCCACTATGGACTGGACTGTCACTATTATGTTGGATCCACTATGGACTAGACTCTCACTATTATGTTAAATCCACTATGGACTGGACTCTCACTATTATGTTAGATCCACTATGGACTGGACTGTCACTATTATGTTGGATCCACTATGGACTGGACTCTCACTATTATGTTAGATCCATTATGGACTGGACTCTCACTCATATGTTAGATCCACTATCGACTGGACTCTCGCTATTATGTTGGATCCACTATGAACTGGACTCTCACTATTATGTTAGATCCACTATGGACTGGACTCTCAATATGTTGGATTCACTATGGACTGGACTCTCACTATTATGTTAAATCCACTATGGACTGGACTGTCACTATTATGTTGGATCCACTATGGACTAGACTCTCACTATTATGTTAAATCCACTATGGACTGGAGTGTCACTATTATGTTGGATCCACTATGGACTGGACT
Organism: Nerophis ophidion; assembly: GCF_033978795.1. Lineage (NCBI taxonomy): Eukaryota > Metazoa > Chordata > Actinopteri > Syngnathiformes > Syngnathidae > Nerophis > Nerophis ophidion. The sequence goes on along the minus strand of NC_084639.1, from coordinate 10,597,275 downwards.
CTCACTATTATGTTAAATCCACTATGGACTGGACTGTCGCTATTATGTTGGATCCACTATGGACTGGACTCTCACTATCATGTTAGATCCACTATGGACTGAACTCTCACTATTATGTTGGATCCACTATGGACTGGCCTCTCATACTATTATGTTGGATCTACTATGGACTGGACTCTCACTATTATGTTGGATCCACTATGGACTGGACTCTCATACTATTATGTTGGATCTACTATGGACTAGACCCTCACTATTATGTTAGATCCACTATGGACTGAACTCTCACTATTATGTTAGATCCACTATGGACTGGACTCTCACTATTATGTTAAATCCACTATGGACTGGACTGTCACTATTATGTTGGATCCACTATGGACTAGACTCTCACTATTATGTTAAATCCACTATGGACTGGAGTGTCACTATTATGTTAGATACACTATGGACTGGACTCTCACTATTATGTTAAATCCACTATGGACTGGAGTGTCACTATTATGTTGGATCCACTATGGACTGGACTCTCACTATTATGTCAAATCCACTATGGACTGGAGTGTCACTATTATGTTAGATACACTATGGACTGGACTCTCACTATTATGTTAAATCCACTATGGACTGGACTGTCACTATTATGTTGGATCCACTATGGACTGGACTCTCACTATTATGTTAGATCCATTATGGACTGGACTCTCACTCATATGTTAGATCCACTATCGACTGGACTCTCGCTATTATGTTGGATCCACTATGAACTGGACTCTCACTATTATGTTAGATCCACTATGGACTGGACTCTCACTATTATGTTAGATCCACTATGGACTGGACTCTCAATATGTTAGATTCACTATGGACTGGACTCTCACTATTATGTTAGATCCACGATGGACTGGAATCTCACTATTATGTTGGATCGACTATGGACTGGACTATCACACTATTATGCTAGATCCACTATGGACTGGACTCTCACTATTATGTTGGATCCACTATGGACTGGACTCTCACTATTATGTTAGATCCACTATGGACTGGACTCTCACTATTATGCTAGAGCCACTATGGACTGGACTGTCACTATTATGTTAGATCCCCTATGCACTGGACTCTCGCTATTATGTTAGATCCACTATGGACTGGACTCCTACTATTATGTTAGATCCACTATGGACTGGACTCTCACTATGTTAGAGCCACTATGGACTTGACTCTCACAATATTATGCTAGATGCACTCGACGTCCATTGCACTGGTTAACCAGGGGGTCTCCACGTCTGCGGTCCTCTCCAAGGTTTCTCACTGTCCCTTTGGGTTGAGTTTTTCCTTGCCCTGATGTGGGATCTGAGGCGAGGATTTCGTTGTGGCTTGTGCAGCCCTTTGAGACACTTGTGATTTAGGGCTATATAAGTAAACATGGATTGATTGATGTGTACAACACTATTCAACCAGCGGCCCACTAATGACTTCTGACCAGCCCACAACTTCAATTCCATATTTAAAACAGCAGAGCTCTCCTGTCATGTAGAGGATCTTTGACCAGTGTTTTTGCAGTCGGTTCTGAAAAACCACATAGCACTCTAGTGATTCTCAAAGCGTACCGCTTGTGACAAAAGTAGTGTTGTCCCGATACCAATATTTTGGTACCAGTACCAAAATGTACTTCGATACTTTTCGGTACCTTTGTAAATAAAAGAGACCACAAAAAGTTGCATTATTGGCCTTATTTTAACAAAAAAAATCTTAAGGTACATCAAACATATGTTTCTTATTGCAAGTTTGTCCTTAAATAAAATAGTGAACATACAAGACAACTTGTCTTTTATTCGTAAGTAAACAAACAAAGGCTCCTAATTTAGTCTGCTGACATATGCAGTAACATAATGTGTCATTTATCTACCTATTATTTTGTCAACATTATTAAGGACAAGTGGTAGAAAATGTATTATTAATCTACTTGTTCATTTTACTGTTAATATCTGCTTACTTTCTCTTTTAACATGTTCTATCTACACTTCTGTTAAAATGTAATAATCACTTATTTTTGGTTGTTTTGAATGCTTTACAATAGTTTTGGATGATACCACAAATTTAGGTATCAATCCGATACCAAGTAGTTACAGGATCATACATTGGTCATATTCAAAGTCCTCATGTGTCCAGGGACATATTTCCTGACTTTAAAAACATTATGTATATATTTAATTAAATTGAAAGAAGATTTTGCGATGCTAAAAACCATCGATGTAATCATAGTAATATTGACTAGATACGCTCCTGTACTTGGTATCATTACAGTGGATGTTAGGTGTAGATCCACCCATGGCGTTTGTTTACATTGAGACGCCGGTGAACTGCAGTGTGTAGTGAAGCATGTTTAGCTATTCCTAGTCCTGCAGGGATGATACTTGTAAGAAACTTACTTTATTTGTCACCATGGAGACCAGGATTAGTGATTAAGAAATAGCTACAACACTGCCGACTGCGGATGGACTTTAGCCGCGAGCCAGCTAGCCATGTCTTTAAGCACCTCTTCCTGAGGGTGTTTCACTGTTATAACTTCACTTTTATCTTTAGTTTTTAAGCCAAAATGTGTCTGTTCTCCCTTTTCTGTCCACACACTGTGTCTGCTTGTTAGTACTCTGTGATTGTGCGCCGCCGAACATGCTGGTCAGCTCGTAAACCAGCAATGACACAACGAGACGACGATGAGGGCGGACCGGTACTTTTTATAGGGCGGTATAGTACCGAATATGAGTCATTAGTATCGTGGAACTATACTAATACCTGTATACCGTACAATCCTACGACAGAGTGGTGTAAAAAGAGCGTATGGCCAATTAAACATGCGCCATGTTTGCTACCAACGACGTGTGTGGCTGTGCCCGGATGCACGCAATTGCTGCTTTGATGTTAGTTCCTCACAGGAAATAAAGCAAAATAATAAGTCTATATATATGGGCTGCGAATCTTTGGGTGTCCCACGATTCGATTCAATGTCGATTATTGGGGTCGCGGTTCGATTATATATCGATTTTTTTCAATTCAATGCGATTCTCCATTCAAAAATGATATTTTTCTGATTCAAAACAATTCTGTATTCATTCAATATATAGGATTTCAGCAGGATCTACCCCAGTCTGCTGACATGCAAGCAGAGTAGTACATTAAAAAAAAAAAAAAAAAAAGCTTTTATAACTCCCGCGGCTGTGTTGGAGCCACTATGGATTGAACTTCCACAGTATCATGTTAGACCCGCTCGACATCCATTGCCTTTGGTCCCCTAGAGGGGGGGTTTGCCCACATCTGAGGTCCTCTCCAAGGTTTCTCATAGTTAGCATTGTCACTAGCGTCCCACTGGATGTGAATTCTGCCTGCCCACTGGGTGTGAGTTTTCCTTGCCCTTTTGTGGGTTCTTCCGAGGATGTTGTAGTCGTAATGATTTGTACAGTCCTTTGAGACATTTGTGATTTGGGGCTATATAAATAAACATTGATTGATTGATTGATTGATTGATATAATTGTAAAGGACAATCAACTGATTGCAATAATGTAAATTTATTTTAACTATTAAACGAACCAAAAATATGACTTATTTTATCTTTGTGAAAACATTGGACACAGTGTGTTGTCAAGCTTATGAGATGCGATGCATTGTGATTGTTTTTTTTGTTTTTTTTTATAAATGTCTAATGATAATGTCAATGAGGGATTTTTAATCACTGCTATGCTGAAATTATAACTAATATTGATACTTCCATCCATTTTCTACCGCTTATTCCCTTTCGGGGTCGCGGGGGGCGCTGGCGCCTATCTCAGCTACAATCGGGCGGAAGGCAGGGTACACCCTGGACAAGTCGCCACCTCATCGCAGGGCCAACACAGATAGACAGACAACATTCACACTCACATTCACACACTAGGGCCAATTTAGTGTTGCCAATCAACCTATCCCCAGGTGCATGTCTTTGGAAGTGGGAGGAAGCCGGAGTACCCGGAGGGAACCCACGCATTCACGGGGAGAACATGCAAACTCCACACAGAAAGATCCCGAGCCTGGATTTGAACCCAGGACTGCAGGAACTTCGTATTGTGAGGCAGACGCACTAACCCCTCTGCCACCGTGAAGCCCTAATATTGATACTGTTTTTGATAATTTTCTTTTTTGTTTCACTACTTTTGGTTTGTTCTGTGTGGTGTTTGTGTCTCCTCTCAATTGCTCTGTTTATTGCAGTTCTGAGTGTTGCTGGGTCAGGTTTGGTTTTGGAATTGGATTGCATTGGTATGGTATTGCTGTGTATTGTTTTGTTGGATTCATATAAAAAAAAATGTAAAAATTAAAAATCGATTTTTTTTAAAAATGGGAATCGATTCTGAATCGCACAACGTGAGAATCGCGATTCGTATTCGAATCGATTTTTTCCCACACCCTTACTATATATAGTTCTAAACATACTTCAGCTCATGAACTCACAATAAAACATATTTTTATTTTGTGAAAGTATAATTTTGCGGTTGTGTTTGTACTGTTACCAAATATAATTGTATTTTACTGAGATTCAAAGAGCCCTTTTTTTGTCAAGCCATCTTTTTAAACACATGCATCATCTCAAAGTTGGTAGCAGTCATGGTGCCCCTGTGGTCACATGACTGCCTTTTGACCAATCATTGAGGAGATAGCCTGATACGCAGTTGGCCGTATTCTCAAGTTATTTTCAAGTTTCACGATATGTGGAAAGCATCACTCCTAAATCCCGCGCTGCCAGGAAGAGGCCAAAGATGACAAATGTGAGCGTTTATTTTGAAGTTGTGGTTGTCAATTTCTCTTTAACATCATCATCACGGTTCAGTATGGAGATTTATTTAATTTTTTTCAAGGCAAAAAAAAATTTCACGCTAATTTAAGGCTACATGGGCCATTAGTGTTTTGGTTGGCACAGGCTTTGTCGAATGTATATTTGAAGCAAGTTTGCTTTAGGGGGGAGGATATTTACTCGGAGGGATCATCCTTACGCACACAATCTTTGCTCCACACTCTTTAATGACCTTTCACAGAGAACACTGGGAGTGTGTCCACACCTCGCCCGTTATTTAGCGCTCACCCGAAAGGACAGCGTCCTCATTCAATACGTCAAGATAGAAAATGTAGTCGGAGTTGGTAGAACCTCACCATGAAGCATAGTGATAAATACAAAATAAAGTAAAAACAAAGTATGTAATAATTCACTACAATAATGGACTGCCTCTATGTTAGCTATCTTTCTTTGTTTATAATGTATATTTGTTTATAGTGTATATTTGATTATAATCTATATTTTATATTTTCTGTTGGATCTACTCTATTTTTGCTGCCATATATATATATATATATATATATATATATATATATATATATATATATATATATATATATACGTAGTATATATAATATGTAAATATTACATACATGTTATATTTTATATTGCAGCTATAGTACATTTTTAGTCTACAAACCCTGTTTCCATTTGAGTTGGGAAATTGTGTTAAATGTAAATATAAACAGAATACAATGATTTGCAAATAATTTTCAACCCGTATTCAACTGAATGCACTACAAAGACAACATATTTTACGTCAAGATACAAAATGTAGTCGGAGTTGGTAGAACCTCACCATGAAGGATAGTGATAAATACAAAATAAAGTAAAAACAAAGTATGTAATAATTCACTACAATAATGGACTGCCTCTATGTTAGCTATCTTTATTTGTTCATAATGTATATTTGTTTATAGTGTATATTTGTTTATAATGTATATTTTTTCATAATGTATATTTGTTTTTAATCTATATTTTATATTTTCTGTTGGATCTACTCTATTTTTGCTGCCATATATATAGTATATAATATATAAAAAATATAATATGATAAAATAATAAATCAGTATATATTATATACTGTATATATAATATGTAAATATTACATATACTGTATGTTATATTTTATATTGCAGCTATGGTACATTTTTAGTCTACAAATTCCGTTTCCATATGAGTTGGGAAATTGTGTTAGATGTAAATATAAACGGAATACAATGATTTGCAAATCATTTTCAACCCATATTCAGTTGAATATTCTACAAACACAACATATTTGATGTGCAAACTCATACATTTTTAATTTTTTTTGCAAAAAACTTTGAATTTCATGGCTGCAACACTTGTAACACTTGTCTTGCTGAAATAAGCAGGGGCGTCCATGATAACATTGCTTGGATGACAATATATGTTGCTCCAAAACCTGTATGGACCATTCAGCATTAATGGTGCCTTCACAGATGTGTAAGTTACCCATGCCTTGGGCACTAATACACCCCCATACCATCACAGATGCTGGCTTTTCAACTTTGCGCCAATAACACGCCGAATGGTTATTTTCCTCTTTGTTCCGTAGGACACCACGTCCTCTGTATCCAAATATAATTTGAAATGTGAACTCGTCAGACCACAGAACACCTTTCCACTTTGCATCAGTCCATATTAGGTGAGCTCGGTCCCAGCCAAGCCGGTGGCGTTTCAGGATATTGTTAATTGGTTTGGCTTTGCATAGTAGAGTTTTAATTTACACTTACAGATGTAGCGACCAACTGTAGTTACTGACAGTGGTTTTATGAAGTGTTCCTGAGCCCATGTGGTGATATCCTTTGCACACTTATGTCTGTTATTGATGCAGTACCGCCTGAGGGATCAAAGGTCCGTAATATCATCACTTACGTGCAGTGATTTCTCCAGATCCTCTGAACTTTTTGATGATTTTACGGACCGTAGATGGTAAAATCCCTAAATTCCTTCCAATAGCTCGTTGAGAAATGTTGTTCTAAAACTGTTCGACAATTTGCTTACAAATTGGTGACCCTCACACCATCCTTGTTTGGAATTACTTAGCATTTCATGGAATCTGCTTTTATACCCAATCATGGCACCCACCTGTTCCCAATTAGCCTGCACACCTGTGGGATGTTCCATATAAGTGTTTGATGAGAATGTCTCAACTTTATCAGTATTTATTGCCACCTTTCCCAATTACTTTGTCACGTGTTGCTGGCATCAATTTCTAAAGTTAATGATTTGCAAAAAAAAAAAAAGTTAATCAGTTTGAACATCAAATATGTTGTCTTTGTAGCATATTCAACTGAATATGGGTTGAAAATGATTTGCAAATCATTGTATTCCGTTTATATTTACATCTAACACAATTTCCCAACTCATATGGAAACGGGGTTTGTATAAAACCCTATAAATATAAAATTATAAATATTAAATTACAGTAAATGGGGCGTCATAGCTCAGTTGGTATAGTGGCCGTGCCAGCAACTTGAGGGTTGCAGGTTCGATCCCTGCTTCCGCCATCCTTGTCACTGCCGTTATGTCCATGGGCAAGACACTTTACCCACCTGCTCCCAGTACCACCCACACTGGTTTAAATGTAACTTAGATGTTGGGTTTCACTATGTAAAGCGCTTTGAATCAGTTGAGAAAAGTGCTATATAAATTCAACTCACTTCACTAAATTAGAAATACTTGTTAAAAAAAATCACATCCATTTATTACATGCACATTGATTTTAAAATAAGAATGTATAAACGAAAGTATTATAGAAATAAATAAATGTTCTAAAATAAAAACACAATGAATTATAACAGGGGTCACCAACATTTTTGAAACCAAGAGCTACTTCTTGGGTACTGATTCATGCGAAGGGCTACCAGTTTGATACACACTTCAATAAATTGCTCAATTTACCTCTAGTAAATAAATCTATATATATGAAAAAATGGGTATTTCTCTCTGTCATTCCGTCGTACATTTTTTTTCCTTTTACGGTAGGTTTTTTGTAGAGAATAAATGATGAAAAAAAACACTTAATGATATAAAAGAGGAGAAAACATGTTAAAAAAAGAATTAAATTTTGAAACATAGTTCATCTTCAATCTCGACTCTTTAAAATTCAAAATTCAACCGAAAAAAATGAAGAGAAAAACTAGGAATTTGAAACTTTTTGAAAAAATTAAAAAAATAATTTATGGAACATCATTAGTAGTTATTCCTGATTAAGATTAATTTTAGAATTTTGATGACATGTTTAAAATAGGTTAAAATCCAATCTGCACTTTGTTAGAATATATAACAAATTGGACCAAGATGTTTTTCCAACAAAGACAAATCTTTACTTATTTTAGATTTTCCAGAACAAAAATTTTAAAAGTAATTCAAAAGACTTTGAAATAAGATTTAAATTTGATTTCTACAGATTTGCCAGAATAATTTTTTTGAATTTTAATCATAATATGTTTGAATAAATATTTCACAAATATTGAAAACAGAAGCTAAAATGAAGAATTAAATTAAAATGTATTTATTATTCTTTACAATTAAAAAAATAAATGTATTTGAACATTTTATTTAAATTTTCAGGAAAGAAGAGGAAGGAATTTAAAAGGTAAAAAGGTATATGTGTTTAAAAATCCTAAAATCCTTTTTAAGCTTGTATTTTTTCTCTAAAATCGTCTTTCTGAAAGTTATAAGAAGCAAAGTAAAAAAATAAATGAATTTATTTAAAAAAGTGACGACCAAGTCTTTAAAATATTTTCTTGGATTTTTAAAATTCTATTTGAGTTTTGTCTCTCTTAGAATTAAAAATGTCGAGCAAAGCGAGACCAGCTTGCTAGTAAATAAATACAATTTGAAAAAAATAGAGGCAGCTCACTGGTAAGTGCTGCTATTTGAGCTATTTTTAGAACAGGCCAGCGGGCGACTCATCTGGTCCTTACGGGCACCTCGTTGGTGACCCCCGGTCTAGGATATATAATTAAAATATTTAAAAGAATATATAAAAACAGAAAATGAATTAGTATTAATAAATAATAGTATATTTCACTTACATAAATACAATGTAAAAATAAGAAAGTGAAATAGTGATCACATGTTATAATTACATTTGATCATCAAAGGTTTTACAGCATAGCAACATTAATAATAACGCCATCACTTCTTTTTCTGAGCCTGAGATCCGTTTAGTCGGCTTTCTCTTCACGCCAACCTCTCCCCCCCCTGTCACTGTGATATACAAGGTGTCTGTCAGCGGGGTGGCCATTGAGGGAGGGGGCCCCAACAAAACCGCCACTTAGCCGAGTGCCGGGCGAGCACAAAGAGCCTAGGTCAGAGGTCACCTGGTAGGCAGGAGCGCCCCACACTCTTTGTCTCACGCTTTTTTTTTTTTTTAATCGTCTTTCTCTCTTGGAATTTTTTACCATCTCTCACCCCCCTACTCTCTTTTTTTTTTTTTTTTTTTCAGGTTTTCTGGGCTCATTGTCTGAACGGCCTCTTCCACTCCGTCATCCTCTTCTGGTTCCCTCTTCAGGCCTTCCAGCACGGTGAGGCAGCATCAGCCGCTTTGTCTTCATCTGCACTTCCTGCGCACACGCGTCCGCCGCTGAGGGGCTAACACGCGTGACGAGACATGCGTGTTTGGGTTTGGTGGTAGCGGGGGTGTATATTGTGGTGTTATAGAGTTAGTGCTGCAAGGGGTTCTGGGTATTAGGTGTGTTACGGTGCGGATGTTCTCCCGAGATGTGTTAGTCATTCTTGTTTGGTGTGGCTTCACAGTGTGGCGCATATTTGTAACAGTGTTAATGTCTTTTATACGGCCACCCTCAGTGTGACCTGTATGGCTGTTGACCAAGTATGCTTTGCATTCACTCGTATGTGTTAAAGCCGCATCCATTGTGATTGGGCCGGCACGTCGTTTGCATGGCGGAAAAGCAGACGTGACGACAGGTTGTAGAAGACGCTAGAGTAGGGGTAGGGAACCTATGGCTCCCGAGCCAGATGTGGCTCTTTTGATGACTGCATTTGGTTCTCGGATAAATCTGAGCTGACATTGCTTGACACGATAAGTAATGAATAATTCCACATGTAATCACAGTGTTAAAAATAACGTTCAAAATATAAAACATTGTTGTGCTTTTTTTTTGTTCAAGAAGTTGCGTTAATGGTAAGAAGTTATTTATTTATTATTGGTTAGTGTGGGGCTGGCCCTCCTGGGGGTTCTTCAGACCCCCAAGCACCAAGATGAGAGCCTGTTTCAGGGTTACAATATTGTTTTATTTTTAATAAGTCTCTCGGTTGCTTCCCAGCAATTGTCTTTTTCTCTTTTGTTCTCGCTCGCGTTCTGGCTCCAGCTCCAACCCCGTCTCTCCTCCTGGCTGCTGCTTATAACAGCGCGACAGGTGATTAGATAACAAAGCCCAGGTGGGCCATTTACGCACCTGTCGCTGATTTCGAGGCCGGTCCTGGCACATTCGCTTTGCTGCAGGCCCGCAGGCCACGCCCCCTCCACAGTTAGCTTCAGAATAACAATGTTATTACAAAGAATAAGAGACCTATTATATTCAAGAAATTGTTGGTCTTACTTAAAAATGCACACGTTTAGTTGTGTTCAGTGTTAAAAATAATATTATATGGCTCTTACGGAAATATATGTTAAAATATTTGGCTTTTTGGCTCCCTCAGCCAAAAAGGTTCCCGACCCCTGCGCTAGAGGCAATGGCTTCGAGGCTCGCCCCCAATATTGTTGTCCGGGGGGAAATCGGGAGAAATTCGGAAGAATGGTTGCCCCGGGAGATTTTCGGGAGGGGCAGTGAAATTCGGGAGTCTCTCGGGTAAATCCTGAGGGTTGGCAAATGCGTTGTTACAGCGGCACCGCCCCTGTATAATACAGGCGGGCCAGCTCTGATTTTAATTTGATATTACCTCAACGGCCAAATGAAATTACACCCATGGGTCACGGTATGATGACGCGTGTGATGACATGTGCGTTTGACGTCTTGGGTTGTAGCGGACATTATTTTCCAGCCCGATCCAAGCTATAAGTAGTCTGCTTTAATCCCATAATTACACAGTATTCTGGACATCTGTGTTGCTGAATCTTTTGCAATTTGTTCAATTAATAATGGAGAAGTCAAAGTAGAAAGATGGAGGTGGGAAGCTTTTAGCCTTTAGCCACACAAACACACAGTGTTTCCTTGTTTGAAATTCCCGAAGTTGAAGCTTTACTATGGATCAGAGCGGTCAAGCGAACATGGATCCCGACCACATGTCAACCGGCAGTTTTCGGTGAGAAACTTGTGGTAATAAGTCTGCTCTCACCGGAGACATCAGCGGAGATTGCGTCCTGCTGCAGCTGCGTGACTTCCCTCAGAGACACTCGCGGTCAACACACCCGTGGCCACACCCCTCCGTCTTTCAGGTACTATTTAATCTCACTAAAACACTAGCAACACAATAGAAAGATAAGGGATTTACCAGACTTATCCTAGTAAATGTGTCTAATAACATCTGAATCGCTCCCACTGCAATCGCCTTTTTTTTTCATTTTTCTAGTCCTTCACTCTAAACTTCCTCATCCACGGATCTTTCATCTTCGCTCAAATTAATGGGGAAATTGTCGCTTTCTCGGTCTGAATAGCTCTAGCTGCTGGTGGCCATGATTTAAAACAATGTTCAGATGTGAGGAGCCCTACAACCCGTGACGTCACGCGCACATCGTCTGCTACTTCCGGTACAGGCAAGGCTTTTTTATTAGCAACCAAAAGTTGCGAACTTTATCGTGGATGTTCTCTACTTAATCCTTTCAAAAAAAATATGGCAATATCGCGAAATGATCAAGTACGACACATAGAATGGACCTGCTATCCCCTTTTAAAGAAGCAAATCTCATTACAGTCGGCCTTTAATGCTGCGACTTCCACAGTTTAAAAGTGCTTTTTAGGAACAGCACGCCATTTTATGGCAGCTGTGTTTATGTGCTGCCTTCAAGCGCTACTGTGCATTAGTTTCACTTTTTACACATACTGGAGGAATTTTTGCCTCATTCCTGTGAGAATCCTGCGGGTGACTGAAGCATTAAGGAGTGGGACAGTAGGACATGAGTGACAATGCTAACATTACACCCACATTTTAACAGCAACATGATCTTCTGACTTTTTGTCACATTTCTCGTTAAACTTTATCTGATGTTACGACGTTTTGTCACATCAATTTACAACATTTCTCGTTAAAGTATCTTACATTAAGACTTTTTGTTACATAGTTAAATTTCTCGTTAAACTATCTGTCACAATTTTTGTCACATGAAATTACATTTCTCGTTAAATTTTACCTGACGTTACGACTTTTTGTCACATAAATTTGAATTTTTCGTTTAACTTTATCTGAAGTTACGACTTTTTGTCCAATAATTTTACATTTCTCTTTAAAGTATCTGACGTTAAAACTTAAAATCACATAAATTTACAACATTTCACGTTAAAGGCCTACTGAAATGAGATTTTCTTATTTAAACGGGGATAGCAGGTCCATTCTATGTGTCATACTTGATCATTTCGCGATATTGCCATATTTTTGCTGAAAGGATTTAGTAGAGAACATCAACGATAAAGTTCGCAACTTTTGGTCGCTAATAAAAAAGCCTTGCCTTTACCGGAAGTAGCAGACGATGTGTGCGTGTCGTCACGGGTTGTAGGGCTCCTCACATCCTCATCTTGTTTACAATCATGGCCAGCAGCAGCAAGAGCAATTCGGACCGAGAAAGCGAGGATTTCCCCATTAATTTGAGTGAGGATGAAAGATTCGTGGATGAGGAAAGTTAGAGTGAAGCGCTTAAAAAAAAAAAAGGGCGATTCAGTCGTTATTAGACACATTTACTAGGATAATTCTGGAAAATCCCTTATCTGCTTATTGTTTTAATAGTATTTTAGTGAGATTATAAAGTCATACTTGAAAGTCGGAGGGCTGCGATGAACGCCAGTCCCTCTGAGAGAAGCCAATGGAGGAGCCAAGATCTCAGCTGATCACAGCTGCCTTTTTGACAGCTACAGGAGGTCGCATAATCCACTACCGAGGATGTCGTGGTGGTTTGTGCAGCCCTTTGAGACACTAGTGATTTAGGGCTATATAAGTAAACATTGATTGATTGATTGATTGATTGACTAAAGTCTCCGGTAAGAGCCGACTTAATATCACAATTTCCCCAACCAAAAACTTGCTGGTTGACGTAGAGAAACATGTTCACTTGACCGCTCTGTGTTAAAGCTTCACAACAAACAATGAAACACCGGCTGTGTCTCGGTTGCTAAAGGAAGCTGCAATTCACCGCTTTCCACCAACAGCATTCTTCTTTATAGTCTCCATTATTACTTGAACAAATTGCAAAAGATTCAGCAACACAGATGTCCAAATTACTGTGTAATTATGCGATGAAAAGAGACGACTGTTAGCCGTGTTTGGTGCTGGGCTAATATGTCCGCTACAACCCGAGACGTCACAAACACGCGTCATCATTCTGCAACGTTTTCAAAAAGAAACTCCGCGGGAAATTTAAAATTGTAATTTAGTAAACTAAAAAGGCCGTATTGGCATGTGTTGCAATGTTAATATTTCATCATTGATATATAAACTATCAGACTGCGTGGTCGGTAGTAGTGGGTTTCAGTAGGACTTTAAGGCTGCAACTTCCACAGTTTAAAAGTGCTTTTTTTAGGAACAGCACGCCATTTTATGAGTCTGGAGCTTTGATGGCAGCCATGTTTATGTGCTGCCTCCAAGCGCTACTGTGCGTTAGTTTCACTTTTTACACATGCTGGATGAATTTCTGCCTCATTCCTGTGAGAATCCTGTGTGTGACTGAAGCATTAAGGAGTGGGACAGGAGGACACAAATGTTAGCATCATTAGCATAGCTACATGAGCGACAATGCTAACATTACGCCCACATTTTAACAGCAACATGATATTCTGACTTTTTGTCACATTTCTCGTTAAACTTTATCTGACGTTACGACGTTTTGTCACATCAATTTACAATATTTCTCTTTAGTGTCTTACATTACGACTTTTTGTTACATAAAGTTACAACATTTCTCGTTAAACTGTCTGACATTCCGACTTTTTGTCACGTGAATTGACATTTCTCGCTAAACAAACTGTCTGACGTTACAACTTTTTGTCACATAAATTTGAATTTCTCGTTAAACTTTATCCGAAGTTACGACTTTTTGTCCTATAATTTTACATTTCTCTTTAAACTATATGATGTTTTAACTTTTGATCTCAGAAATGTACAACATTTCTCATTAAACCCTCTTACATGACGACTTTTTGTTGTATAAATTTACATTTCTCCTTAAACAAACTATCTGACGTTACGAGTTTTTGTCACATTAATTTACATTTCTTGTTCAATTTTATCTGATGTTATGACTTTTTGTCACATGAATTTACAATATTTTCATTGTAGTATCTTACATTACGACTTTTTGTTCCATAAAGTTACAACATTTCTCGTTAAAACAACTTGTCTGACGTTCCGACTTTTTGTCACATTAATTTACATTTCTCGTTAAGCTTTATCTGACGTTACGACTTTTTGTCACATAAATGTAAATTTCTCATTAAACTTTGTCTGAAGTTACGACTTTTTGTCCAATAATTTTACATTTCTCTTTAAACTATATGACGTTATAACTTTAAATCTCATAAATATACAACATTTCTCGTTAAACCATCTTACACTACGACTTTTTGTCGTATAAAGTTACATTTCTCGTTAAACTATCTGACGTTACAAGTTTTGGTGACATTAACTTAAATTTCTCGGTAAACTTCATCTGACGTTATGACCTTTTGTCACATCAATTTACAATATTTCTCGTTGAAGGATCTTTCATTACATTTCTCGTTAAACAAACTGACATTCCGACTTTTTGTCACATAAATGTATTTTCTCGTTAAACTTTATCTGACGTTACGACTTTTTGTCACATAAATTTAAATTTCTCGCTCAACTTTATCTGATGTTACAACTTTTTGTCACATAGATTTAAATTTCTCTTTAAACTTTATCTGAAGTTACGACTTTTTGTCCAATAATTTTACATTTCTCTTTAAACTATCTGACTTTAAAACTTTTAATCACGTTAATTTACAACATTTCTCGTTAAAGCATCTTACATTATGACTTTTTGTCACATAAAGTTACATTTCTCGGTAAACAAACTATCTGACGTTACGACTTTTTGTCACTTCAATTTACGATATTCCTCGTTAAGGTATCTGACGTTACGACTTTTTATCACAAGAATTTACATTTCTCGTTAAACTATCTGATGTTACAACTTTTTGTCACAAAGTTACATTTCTCGTTAAACTTTATCTGACGTTATGACTTTTTTTCCAATAATTTTACATTTGTCTTTAAACTATATGACGTTATAGCTTTTAATCTCATAAATGTATAACATTTCTCGTTAAACCGTCCTACATTACGACTTTTTGTCATATAAAGTTACATTGCTCGTTAAATAAACTATCTGACGTTACAAGTTTTTGTCACACAAATTTAAATTTCTTGTTAAACTTTATCTGACGTTACGACTTTGTGTCACATCAATTTACAATATTTCTCATTTAAGTGTCTTACATTACGACTTTGTTACATAGAGGTACATTTCCCGTTAAACAAACTGTCTGACGTTATGACTTTTTGTCACAAATTTAAATTTGTTGTTAAACTTTATCTGAAGTTGCGACTTTGTCCAATAATTTTACATTTCTCTTTACACTATCTTACGTTAAAGCTTTTAATCACATAAATTTACTACATTTCTCGTTAAACCATCTTACATTATGAGTTTTTGTCACATAAAGTTACATTTCTCGTTAAAGAAACTATCTGACCTTACGAGTTTTTGTCACATAGATTTACATTTCTCGTGAAACTTTATCTAACGTTACAACTTTTTGTCACATCAATTTACATTTCTCGTTAAACTATCTTACGTTACGACTTTTTGTCTCAAAGTTACATTTCTCGTTAAATTATCTGACGTTATGACTTTCTGTCACATAAATTTACATTTCTTGTTAAACTATCTCACATTACGACGTTTTGTCACATAAAGTTACAACATTTCTCGTTAAACTATCTGACGTACCGACTTTTTGTCACATATATGTTCATTTCTCGTAAAATTTATCTGACGTTGCGTCTTTCTGTCACGTAAATTGACATTTCTCGTTAAACTATTTTACATTACGACTTTATTATTGTGATAAAAGTCAGAATTTTATGACAAATTTCACCATTTTGCATTAAAAAGTAATAATTTTACATAAGAAAATAAAAAAATTAAGAGAAAATATTGCAATATTACAGAAACAGAAAGAATACGATAAATTGTTCCCAATTTTGTAAGTGGACACATTGTGAGAAAAAGACTGCTTTTAGTTAATATATTTTTATTTTTTGGTTTGTAATTGCTTTTTAAACTTCATTATTTATTTCAAGTTATTACAGTATGTCTCTGTATACATATTTGTTTTATTTTTTTCTAATTAATTCTGGCCAAAGGGTGCGCATTTCAATTTCTTACACACACTTGTACATATATTGGCCAGAGGGGGAGCACTTCGAATGTTTACACACACTTGTTATCTCATAAGTTGATCAGAAGGGGAGCACTTTTAAAACCGACACACAGTCAAATTAAAAAACCCCTTCTTTTTGGGACCGCCCTCATTTTGATACATTTCTCCACCAGGGGTGCAATTGAGTTTTGTATTTTTTGTTTGTTTGTAATGTGCTTATGGCCGATGACAAAGGAGTTACGGACGACAGATGTACCGCACTTTGGGCAACCCAGCTTCAGAAGCTAGTTGTTAATGGCCACTACAGTCTTACTACCAAAGTGTATTTATTCATCCAATGGTCACATATAGGACGCGGGTTATGTCAGCACCGGAAGTGCTAAAATCATCTGTTCACCTGTCGGGGTTTTATCCAGTAGCAGAAGTGCAACTCTGCCTTTCAGCGCCGAGAGAATTGCCATCTTTCCGAGTCCTGGGCTGTGGACCACACAAGCACCGGCCCGCCGCCTGACACAAAGGAGCTTGTGATTGACAGCTCCTCAGCCAAGCCTCAGTGCACTTCAGACAGGAGGAGGGCCGCAAACGGACACCTGCCTCCTCCCAGTTTTTTAACGACAATACTTCCAAAACATCTATTTTGCACAGTTGTTTGTGGCCACTCCACGTGTTCCTCACTTCCTGTTTGTCCTCCTGTCCCAATACTTTTGCACAGCATTCAAACAACAAAAGTTCACCTCCTAAAATTCTTGCAATGCTTTCACAGATACAGTCTTTGGAAATGGAAGAACCCCCGACTATCTGCTTTTAGGAAACATGGTTTACACCGTAAGTACATACACTGCATACTAGTACCATATACTGCATACTAGTACCATATACTGCACACTAGTACCATATACTGCACACTAGTACCATATACTGCACACTAGTACCATATACTGCACACTAGTACCATATACTGCACACTAGTACCATATACTGCACACTAGTACCATATACTGCACACTAGTACCATGTACTGCACACTAGTACCATATACTGCACACTAGTACCATATACTGCACACTAGTACCATATACTGCACACTAGTACCATATACTGCATAGTAGTACAATATACTGCACACAAGTACCATAAACTGCACACTACCACCATATACCGCACGCTAGTAGCATATACTGCATGTTAGTACCATATTCCGCACACTAATACCATATACTGCATACTAGTACCATATACTGCACGTGAGTACCATATACTGCTTACTAGTACCATATACTGCACACTAGTACCATATACTGCACACTAGTACCATATACTGCACACTAGTACCATATACTGCATAGTAGTACAATATACTGCACACAAGTACCATAAACTGCACACTAGCACCATATACCGCACGCTAGTAGCATATACTGCATGTTAGTACCATATTCCGCACACTAATACCATATAGTGCATACTAGTACCATATACTGCACGCGAGTACCATATACTGCTTACTAGTACCATATACTGCATACTAGTACCATATACTGCACACTACTCCCATATACTGCACACTAGTACCATATACTGCACACTAGTACCATATACTGCACACTAGTACCATATACTGCACACTAGCACCATATACCGCACGCTAGTAGCATATACTGCATGTTAGTACCATATTCCGCACACTAATACCATATACTGCATCCTAGTACCATATACTGCACACTAGTACCATATACTATTACCATATACTGCAAACTAGTACCATATACTGCACACAAGTACCATATACTGCACACTAGCACCATATCCTGCACACTAGTACCATATCCTGCATACTAGTACCATATACTGCACATTAGTACCATATACTGCACGCTAGTACCATATAATGCACATTAGTACCATATACCACACTAATACCATATGCTGCATACTGGTACCATATACTGCACACGAGTACCATATACTGCATACTAGTACCATATACTGCACACTAGTACCATTAACTGCTTACTAGCACCATATACTGCATACTAGTACCATATACTGCACACTAGTACCATATACTGCATACTAGTACCATATACTGCACACTAGTACCTCATATTGCACACTACTACCATATACTGCATACTAGTACCATATACTGCATACTAGTACCTCATATTGCACACTTCTACCATATACTACTACCATATACTGCACACGAGTACCATATACTGCACAATAGTACCACATACTGCACACTAATACCATATACTGCATAATAGTACCATATACTGCACACTAGTACCATATAATGCACACTAATACCATATACTGCACGCTGGTACCATATACTGCACACTATTACCATATACTAGTACCATATACTGCATACTATTACCATATACTGCACGCTGGTACCATATACTGCACGCTGGTACCATATACTGCACACTAGTACAATATACTGCACACTAATACCATATACTGCACGCTAGTACCATATAATGCATACTTGTACCATGTATTGCACACTAGTACCATATACTGCACACTAGTACTGTATACTGCATACTTGTACCATATACTGCACACTAGTACCATATACTGCACACTAGAACCATGTACTGCACGCTAGTACCATATACTGCACACTAGTACCATATACTGCACGCTAGTACCATATACTGCACACTAGTACCATATACTGCATACTAAATGATAATAAATGGGTTGTACTTGTACTAGTACCATATACTGCACACTAGTACCATATACTGCACACTAGTACCATATACTGCATACTAGTACCATATACTGCACACTAGTACCATATACTGCACACTAGTACCATATACTGCACACTAGTACCATATACTGCACACTAGTACCATATACTGCATAATACACGTGATACATGTTGATTGCATCGTCTTGTTGTGTCCTGCACAGTTTGTGGTCATCACAGTATGCCTTAAAGCCGGCCTGGAAACATCCTCCTGGACTATGGTAGGTTTGCATGACGCACAAATATGACATTTACTGCATTTTCCGAACCACAGGACGCACCGGATTATAAAGCGCACTGCCGATGAATGGCCTTTTTTTTTCTTTTTTCATATATAAGGCGCACCAGATTATAGGGCGCATTAAAGGAGTCATACTAATATAATTTTTTTTCTTAATGTAAAAGACATCCTTTTGGTCAACATAACATGTAATGATGGTTCTTTGGTCAAAATTTTGCATAGATTATATTCCGGATGCGCCGTTTTTTGGGGGGGTCTTATTCACGTGGCTCACCTTCGGCAGCGTCTTCTCCCCGTCATCTTTGCTGTAGCGGTGTAGCGTGCAAGGACGGGAGTGGAAGTAGTGTCAAAAGATGGATCTAATGGTTTTAATGATATTCAGACTTTACTCCAATCAATAACGGAGTAGCTTCTCCTCATCCGGAAACAACAAAAACAAAAACCATCCGACTGTAACTGTCAAATAGCTAAAGTTCCTTGGGTGAATAATGTAAACTCACTGCAACGGTATGTTTTAGCGCTTTCATGGCAAGTTTACCGACAGATATAAGTAAGAACTTTACACTATTTTATTTTTAAAATGGCAACAGCGGAGGATGAATGTCCCATAACAAGAAGGTTGCGAAAAAAAAGAAGCTTTTCAGTGACAGCTATATGACAAGTGAGACCAGTAGATGGCAGTCAAACATAAGAGATACGTATAGACTGCAATATGATGGCAATATGACTCAAGTTAATAACACCAACATTTAATATGTTCCATTGAAAATATAGAACATTACACACGGCGCTCAAAAATCTATCAAAATGTTTTAGTGCGACTTTGGTAAGCTATGAAGCCGCACCGCTTGATGCATTGTCGGCGCATTAAACATACGAGTATTTTTATGGTGTGTGTATAAGGTAAGACATTATGGGCCGTTTTGTTAGACCGTATTATGCAAAAGCAACTTTTCTTACCTACTTTTACATGCTGATCTGTATCTGGGATCTGCATAAGTCATGAAAATGTTCGCTCGTCCGCCTTTGTAGTCTGTGGAAACACCGTAGTCGATAAGCTTATTCTTTTTCTGTATCTTCTTGTTAAGGCACATTCATCCTTGTCTGTTGCCATTTCGAATATAAAGTAGTGTAAAGTTCTTACACATATCTGTCAGTAAACTTGCCATGAAAGCGCTAGAACATACCGGTGTAGTGAGTTTACATTAATCACCCAAAGAACTTTAGTTATTAGAGAGTTCCGGTCGGACATTTTCTCACGGGTCACATTTCCGGCCTTGTTGTTGCACAAGTAAGCCACGGCGCATCCTGAAGCGATTGTCAGAAAGCGGCTTGAAGATGATCTGTAAAACATCATCCATGCAACATTTTGACCAAAGAACCACCATTACATGTTGTGTAAACCACAAGGATGTCTTTTACATTTAGAAAGATAAAAATAATATTATGAGCCTTGTAATGCGCCCTATGATCCGGTGCGCCTATATATGAAAATAAACCTGACTAGACCCGTTCATCGGCAGCGTGCCTTATAATCCGGTGTGCCCTATGGTTCGGAAAATACGTTAAGCACTGCTGTGTGTATATGTATATATGTATATCTATATACATATATATATGTATATAGATATTTATATGTATATATGTATGTATATATATGTATGTATATATGTATATATATATTTATATGTATGTATGTATATGTATGTATATATGTATGTATATATATATATGTATGTATATGTATGTATGTATATGTATGTATGTATGTATATGTGTATATATGTATATGTGTATATATATGTATGTGTATATATGTATGTGTGTATATGTATGTATGTATATGTATGTGTATATATGTATGTATGTATATAGTCGAGGTTTCCGTGGTTTATCCGTTATACAGAGCTCAATATCGGGGTAGTGTGGAATATACGTTAGGTCAGGAAAAAACACTAAGGCTATTTCATCCCTAGTGCGCAAGTTTCCCTGCTCTTCAGGGGATTTTATAAAAAAAATAACAATAATACTTTTATTGGTAACACTTTAATATGCAGAACATATGAACCATTAATTAGTTGCTTATCAACATGCAAATTACTAACATATTGGCTGTTATTTAGTCATTATCGGGTACTTATTAAGTACTTATTATTCTGCATGGCCTTTTTTATACAACTAGTAAGCCATTAACTAAGTTTCTTCCCTAACCCCAACCCCAACCCTAACCTTATGCAAATCAGCAACTAATTGGGACAAGCGGTAGAAAATGGATGAATGGATGGATGTTCCCAATACTAAAGTGTTGTCATTTTGTTTTATAAAATCCCCTGAAGAGCAGGGAAACAGGCTTGTAGGAATGAAATAGCCTCTGTGTTTTTTCCTGACCTATATTATATATATATAGAGAGAGAGAGAGAGGGAGAGAGAGAGAGAAATGTGTATTAATTTCTTAGTTTTTTAAGAAGAATATTATTGAAAAAAGGAAATAGTTGGAAATTCAGGAGAAAATAAAGCTGTAGTTAGACCAAAAAGTCATAATATGATAAGAAAACGAGACTAAAACACTATTAGGAATAAAAGGATGTTTTTACTTTTCAGTTTAGTCCTAATATTCTACGTTAGCCACTAATTGGGACAGGCGGTAGAAAATGGATGGATGGATGGATGGATGGAGGTTCCTCATACTAAAGTGTGACCATTTTATTTTATGATATCCCCTGAAGAGCAGGGAAACCTGCAAAACAGGCTTGTAGGGATGAAATAGCCTCTGTGTTTTTTCCTGACCTATATATATATATATATATACAGTGTATATAAGAAGAATATTATTTAAAAAAACATAGAAAAAAGGATAAAGTTAGAAATCCAGGAGAAACTAAATCTGTAATTAGACCAAAAAGTCATAATATGATGAGAGAACGAGACTAAAACACGAGTATTAGGAATAAAAGGATGTTTTTACTTTCCAGTTTAGTCCTAATATTCTACGTTGACACTTGCTTGTGTTTGCAGTTCAGTCACGTGGCCATCTGGGGCAGCATTGGACTGTGGGTGGTGTTCTTCGTCATCTACTCCTCCTTGTGGCCCCTCATCCCTCTCGCGCCCGACATGTCCGGCGAGGTAAGCACCGCCGTGTACGACCTGCGTTGCCTCAGCGCTCCTCCGTAAGGAGAACCAGAGGCCGGTGGACCTGTCAGACCTCCGGCTTGTGTTGCATAATAGCTTAATTGGTCCAATTAGGCGGCTGTTTGTGTTACGGCGGCCTCGCCGGGTGTGAGCATGTGCAGGTGACGTGGAGGCTGCTAGGAAAACAAAGCGAGGCGAGTTGTGTAGCTTGGCTGCGACGGTCGTGTCGCAGGAAGCAGTTGACCCTGAAACTGGTGTTGCTTTTTGTGTCGCGCGACTCTGATGCAAGTGTCAAGTCCACCAGTGATGATTGCCAGCACCCTTGATGTTTTATGTCCTTTAGTTTATTAATTATACTGCCACATTTTTTACTTTTTACAACTCTTTCCAATTTATAGTAAAATCATGTCATGTAGTATAACATCAAAATATGTTTTCCTCCTTTTATTTTTCAAAAATTCAGACTTAATGGTCATTATTATGAATTTATCTCATTAAATTACGACTTTTTAAAATTATATTATGGCTTTTTTCTTTTCCCCTTTGTATGTTACGAGTTTATTTGTGTAACAATTAGAGATGCGCGGGTAGGCAATTATATCATTCGCATCACCAAAGTCGTCATCCACCCGCCATCCACCCGAACCAACATTTTATCAGGACCGTACCCGCCTGCCAACTGCCCGCTGAAATACATCAGAGGTTGGCCACCTTTACCACTCACAGAGATATTTAAATATGTTTCACAGAGAAATGATGACAATTGGAGCCGCTAACGTTCCCGCGACTATCCAATAGCGTTCATCCTGATAAGAACATGGGCGTGCTGTGAAACCATTGCCTAAGACACCTTCAACAACATGTACGAACCGATTGTTGGTCCGTCAACATGTTTTGTGCAGCTTCCGCAATTACACGTTCAAGATTGAAAGGCATACTGGGTGATACAGAGTACACTGATGGTTGTGATATCAACAACTTTAACACTTACTAATATGCGCCACGCTGTGAAGCCACACCCAAAAAGATTGACAAACGCATTTCGGGAGAACATCCTCACAGTAACACAACATAAACGCAACACAACAAATACCCATAATCCTTAGTATCCGTGAGACATCCTGAATATATTTTACACCCCCACGCCCCCAAACCCGCCTCCTTACCGACGCACATATAAAATAGTCAGGTTGTGTCATGAGTACAAAGGGTTCTGGGTATTTGTTGTGTTGCGTTTGTTGTGTTACTGTGAAGATGTTCTCCCGAAATGTGTTTGGATTCACAGCGTGGCGCATATTACTAAGAGTGTTAAAATTGTTTATATCACAACCATTAGTGTACTCTGTGTCACCCAGTATGCCTTGCAGTCGTGTACGTGTCGCCGCGAAAGCCACACAAAACATGATGCTGGACTGACAAGCAGATCGTACATGTTGTAGTAGGCAACAAAGCCAATGGCTTCATAACACGCCCTACTACATATTATCTGGGTGACTGCCGGCAGTCATTCAGGAGAATAATAGCGTCTCTTATTGTCGCTTATTGTCTTCTTCGCTTTATGACACGGGTCTTAAATGGCACGTTGAAAGGCAAAGGATACCGATCACAGAACCATGCATATCAAATATTTCCGGATGGTTCAACCGTCACCCGCCCGCATCTAATTAAAATCAATTTTTTCGTCATGTCAACCGCCTGACCCGCGGTTTATCCGCTGACTCCGCGGATGAGACCGCAAACCGCGCATCTCTAGTAACAATCCAATTTTTTTCTCATAACAAAAGATTTTTCTTCTCCGTATGCAAGTTTATTTTCATAAAATTCTGACTTAACTTTTTTTTTTCTCATATTACGACTTTTATTGTGAACTATTACAACTGCTTTCTCCTAAAACTACTTGTATTAAATGTTTTAATTTACTCTTTATTATGCCTTTGAATATTTCAGGCCTATCTTTTGAAAACGTCATATTTTATTTACATATTCACGCAAAAGTACAAGTCTATTTTTGTAAAGTTGTTCATAATATTACACCTTTTTTCCTCATAATTTTACAGCTTTCTTCCGTCATCATTCTTATCTTTCCCCCCTTTTGTATATTACAAATGTATTTTTGTAATAATTCCACCTATACTTTCGTAATATTACAACTTTTTTCTATTACAAATTTGACTTTTTTCTCACTATGAAATTGTACCCCTCATGCTAGCATCATTTAATTGTCATAAAATTACAACTTTGTTCTCATTGGATTACGACTTTTTTTAATATATTTTTATTTTAATAGTACTGACAATTATTTCTCAAACTTTTGTCTTTGGTCCGGAGTAAACAACGTCCACAGTTTCCAAAAACTATTTAAAATGTGGACTCGTCAGACCACAGAACACTTTTCCACTTTGCAACAGTCCATCTTAGATTAGCTCGGGGCCCAGCGAAACCGGCGGCGTTTCTGGGTGTTGTTGATAAATGGCTTTGGCTTTGCATAGTAGAGTTTTAACTTGTACTTACAGTTGTACCGCCAAACTGTAGCTACTGACAGTTGTTTTCTGAAGGTTTCCTGAGCCCACGTGGTGATATCCTTTACACACCGATGTCGCTTTTTGATGCAGGGATCGAAGGTTACGGGCATTTAATGTTGGTTTACGGCCTTGTTGCTTACGTGCAGTGATTTCTCCGGATTCTCTGTACCTTTTGATGATATTACGGACCGTATATGGTGAAAACCCAACTGTGTGCGTGCATGTGTTGCTTTCATCCCCTCCCTGCAGCGAACACACTCATGTCATCCTGTGGCTGGCTGGTAACCTTACACACCGTAAGACTCCTTGTCTCTTTACTCCTCAGTACATCATCAAACAAGGACATTTCTCTTCCCTCTCTCTCTCTTTCTCTCTCTCTCTCTCTCTCTCTCTCTCTCTCTCTCTTTCTTTGTGTGAAACCCGAAACTGTATCAAAAGAAGCTTCTGTGAAGACGCAGGGTCGTGCTAAAGACCTGACGCCACTCAAGTACATGATATCACATGGCATATTATTGCTACGCTAACACATGTAATGCTCCTCCCACGCAGTTCTCGGCCGCTTTTGTCGACATCAAATTTGGGGCCCAGAGCGAGTCTATAAAAAAAAAAAAAAAAATCACATTCCAGTCGTTATTGTCGACATTGTCTTCCCCAGTGTCATCACAACGTGCACACAGTGACTTCCTGTTCAGTGCTAAGTGAGCGTCAAATTAAAAGTGTCATGTTTTGTGGTCTCCTCTCTGAGCTGCAACCTTATCGTGGTAGAGGAGTTTGCGTGTCCCAATGATCCTAGGAGCTATGTTGTCCGGGGGCATAAAGCCCCCTGGTAGGGTCTCCCAAGGCAAACAGGTTCTAGGTGAGGGGTCAGACAAAGAGCAGCTCGAAGACCTTTATGAAGATGAAAAACCATGGACCCAGATTTCCCTCGCCCGGACGCGGGTCACCGGGGCCCCCCTCTGGAGCCAGGCCCGGAGGTGGGGCACGATGGCGAGCGCCTGGTGGCCGGGCCTGTTCCCATGGGGCCCGGCCGGGCACAGCCCGAAGAGGCAACGTGGGTCACCCCTCCAATGGGCTCACCACCCATAGCAGGGGCCATAGAGGTCGGGTGCATTGTGAGCTGGGCGACAGCCGAAGGCAGGGCACTTGGCGGTCCGATCCTCGGCTACAGAAGCTAGCTCTTGGGACGTGGAACGTCACGTCACTGGGGGGGAAAGAGCCTGAGCTAGTGCGCGAAGTCGAGAAATTCCGGCTGGATATAGTCGGACTCACTTCGACGCACAGCAAGGGCTCTGGAACCACTTCTCTCGAGAGGGATTGGACCCTCTTCCACTCTGGCGTTGCCGGCAGTGAGAGGCGACGGGCCGGGGTGGCAATTCTTGTTTCCCCCCGGCTCAAAGCCTGTACGTTGGAGTTCAACCCGGTGGACGAAAGGGTAGCCTCCCTCCGCTTTCGGGTGGGGGGACGGGTCCTGACTGTTGTTTGTGCTTATGCACCAAACAGCAGTTCAGAGTACCCACCCTTTTTGGGAACACTCGAGGGAGTACTGGAAAGTGCTCCCCCGGGTGATTCCCTTGTCCTATTGGGAGACTTCAACGCTCACGTTGGCAACGACAGTGAAACCTGGAGAGGCGTGATTGGGAAGAATGGCCGCCCGGATCTGAACCCGAGTGGTGTTTTGTTATTGGACTTTTGTGCTCGTCACAGTTTGTCGATAACAAACACCATGTTCAAACATAAGGGTGTCCATATGTGCACTTGGCACCAGGACACCCTAGGCCGCAGTTCCATGATCGACTTTGTAGTTGTGTCATCGGATTTGCGGCCTCATGTTTTGGACACTCGGGTGAAGAGAGGGGCGGAGCTTTCTACCGATCACCACCTGGTGGTGAGTTGGCTGCGATGGTGGGGGAGGATGCCGGACAGACCTGGGAGGCCCAAACGCATTGTGAGGGTCTGCTGGGAACGTCTGGCAGAGTCTCCTGTCAGACAAAGTTTCAATTCCCACCTCCGGAAGAACTTTGAACATGTCACGAGGGAGGTGCTGGACATTGAGTCCGAGTGGACCATGTTCCGCACCTCTATTGTCGAGGCGGCAGATCGGAGCTGTGGCCGCAAGGTAGTTGGTGCCTGTCGGGGCGGCAATCCTAAAACCCCTTGGTGGACACCAGCGGTGAGGGATGCCGTCAAGCTGAAGAAGGAGTCCTATCGGGTCCTTTTGGCTCATAGGACTCCGGAGGCAGTGGACAGGTACCGACAGGCCAAGCGGTGTGCAGCTTCAGCGGTCGCGGAGGCAAAAACTCGGACATGGGAAGAGTTCGGGGAAGCCATGGAAAACGACTTCCGGACGGCTTCGAAGCGATTCTGGACCACCGTCCGCCGCCTCAGGAAGGGGAAGCAGTGCACTATCAACACCGTGTATGGTGCGGATGGTGTTCTGCTGACCTCGACTGCGGATGTTGTGGATAGGTGGAAGGAATACTTCGAAGACCTCCTCAATCCCACCAACACGTCTTCCTATGAGGAAGCAGTGCCTGGGGAATCTGTGGTGGACTCTCCTATTTCTGGGGCTGAGGTCGCTGAGGTAGTTAAAAAGCTCCTCGGTGGCAAGGCCCCAGGGGTGGACGAGATCCGCCCGGAGTTCCTTAAGGCTCTGGATGCTGTGGGGCTGTCTTGGTTGACAAGACTTTGCAGCATCGCATGGACATCGGGGGCGGTACCTCTGGATTGGCAGACCGGGGTGGTGGTTCCTCTCTTTAAGAAGGGGGACCGGAGGGTGTGTTCCAACTATCGTGGGATCACACTCCTCAGCCTTCCCGGTAAGGTTTATTCAGGTGTACTGGAGAGGAGGCTACGTCGGATAGTCGAACCTCGGATTCAGGAGGAACAGTGTGGTTTTCGTCCTGGTCGTGGAACTGTGGACCAGCTCTATACTCTCGGCAGAGTTCTTGAGGGTGCATGGGAGTTTGCCCAACCAGTCTACATGTGCTTTGTGGACTTGGAGAAGGCATTCGACCGTGTCCCTCGGGAAGTCCTGTGGGGAGTGCTCAGAGAGTATGGGGTATCGGACTGTCTTATTGTGGCGGTCCGTTCCCTGTACGATCAGTGCCAGAGCTTGGTTCGCATTGCCGGCAGTAAGTCGAACACATTTCCAGTGAGGGTTGGACTCCGCCAAGGCTGTCCTTTGTCACCGATTCTGTTCATAACTTTTATGGACAGAATTTCTAGGCGCAGTCAAGGCGTTGAGGGGTTCCGGTTTGGTAACCGCAGGATTAGGTCTCTGCTTTTTGCAGATGATGTGGTCCTGATGGCTTCATCTGACCGGGATCTTCAGCTCTCGCTGGATCGGTTCGCAGCAGAGTGTGAAGCGACCGGAATGAGAATCAGCACCTCCAAGTCCGAGTCCATGGTTCTCGCCCGGAAAAGGGTGGAGTGCCATCTCCGGGTTGGGGAGGAGACCCTGCCCCAAGTGGAGGAGTTCAAGTACCTAGGAGTCTTGTTCACGAGTGAGGGAAGAATGGATTGTGAGATCGACAGGCGGATTGGTGCGGCGTCTTCAGTAATGCGGACGTTGTACCGATCCGTTGTGGTGAAGAAGGAGCTGAGCTGGAAGGCAAAGCTCTCAATTTACCGGTCGATCTACGTTCCCATCCTCACCTATGGTCATGAGCTTTGGGTCATGACCGAAAGGATAAGATCACGGGTACAAGCGGCCGAAATGAGTTTCCTCCGCCGGGTGGCGGGGCTCTCCCTTAGAGATAGGGTGAGAAGCTCTGCCATCCGGGAGGAACTCAAAGTAAAGCCGCTGCTCCTCCACATCGAGAGGAGCCAGATGAGGTGGTTCGGGCATCTGGTCAGGATGCCACCCGAACGCCTCCCTAGGGAGGTGTTTAGGGCACGTCCAACCGGTAGGAGGCCACGGGGAAGACCCAGGACACGTTGGGAAGACTATGTCTCCCGGCTGGCCTGGGAACGCCTCGGGATCCCCCGGGAAGAGCTAGACGAAGTCGCTGGGGAGAGGGAAGTCTGGGTTTCCCTGCTTAGGCTGTTGCCCCCGCGACCCGACCTCGGATAAGCGGAAGATGATGGATGGATGGATGGATGGATGTTTTGTGGTCACGTTCTGTTTGGTTTTGGACTCATTGGGCACTCTTGTTTGTTTTGTCACCATGACAACTCATTAGTTTCACCTGTTATGTGTTCACGTCTAACGCACATGATTTGTTTGGACTCACGCACCTGTTAATCACTGCACCACTATTTAAGCCTGTGGCTGCCAGGCAGTCAGCCTGGTGACATCACCCTCTACACACCCTTGTTATGCATGCTGATGATCCATGCTGCACTTTTTCATGCTCTTTTCTCGTTCCATGTACGTTTTCGTTATTCTTGCCATAGATTGCAAGTTTTGTTTCATGTCCATAGTTTACGTTTGTTTGGTTTCTTAGCCAAGTTTTTGTACCTCCGCTGTGAGCGCCTTTTGTTTGTTCCTGTTTGTATTATACTTAAAAGATGTCATTACCTTAACGCCATGTCCGATCCAGTCGCTTTGCACCACGGGAAAACAAACCTCACCAAAGTCCACGTCATGACAAAAAGCTTGTCAGTATTTACTCGGATGCTACCACGAAATGTTATCGTTTTTGCTTTTTTAGATGTGGCTTTCTAAAAAATGTTTTTGGTATTGCAAACCCCAAAACCGGTGAAGTTGGCACATTGTGTAAATGGTAAATAAAAACAAAACACAATGATTTGCAACCTATATTCAATTGAATGTACTGCAAATACAAGATATTTAATGTTTGAACTGGAAAACTTTATTTTTTGCAAATATTAGCTCATTTGGAATGTGATGCCTGCAAAATGTTTCTAAAAATCTGGCACAGGTGGCAAAAAAGACTGAGAAAGTTGAGGAATGCTCATCAAACACTTATTTGGAACATCCCACAGGTGAACAGGCTAATTGGGAAGAGGTGGCTGCCAAGATTGGGTATAAAAAGCAGCGTCTATGGAATGCTCAGTCATTCACAAACAAGGAGGGGGCGAGGGTCACCACTTTGTCAACAAATGCGTGATCAAATTGTTTAAGAACAACATTTCTCAAACAGCTATTGCAAGGAATTTAGGGATATCACCATCTACGGTCCGTAATATCATCAAAAGAGAATTTGAAGAAAAGCGACATCAGTGTGTAAAGGATATCACCACATGGGCTCAGGAACACTTCAGAAAACCACTGTCAGTAACTGCAGTTTGTCGCTACATCTGTAAGTGCAAGTTAAAACTCTACCATGCAAAGCCAAAGCCATTTATCAACAACACCCAGAAACGCCGCCGGCTTCGCTGGGCCCCGAGCTCATCTAAGATGGACTGATGCAAAGTGGAAAAGTGTTCTGTGGTCTGACGAGTCCACATTTCAAATTGTTTTTGGAAACTGGGAACGTAGTGTCTTGTGGAACAAAGAGGAAAAGAAGGAAGTAACAAATGAGTGGATATTTGCAAAAAATAACAAACTTTTCCAGTTTGAACGGTAAGTATCTGATCTTTGCAGTCTATTCAGTTGAAGTTGAAAAGGATTTACAAATAATTGTTTTTTTTATTTTATTTACCATTTACACAACGTGCCAACTTCACTGGCTTTGGAGTTTGTACAAATAAAACTTAAAGGCCTACTGAAACCCACTACTACCGACCACACAGTCTGATAGTTTATATATCAATGATGAAATATTAACATTGCAACACATGCCAATACGGCCTTTTTAGTTTACTAATTTGCGATTTTAAATTTGGACGAAGTATCCTGTTAAAAATGTCAGTATGATGACGCGTGCGCGTGACGTCGCGGGTTGTAGCGGACATTTTTTTCCAGCCCGATCCCAGCTATAAGTAGTCTGCTTTAATCGCATAATTACACAGTATTATGGACACCTGTGTTTGCTGAATCTTTTGCAATTTGTTCAATGAATAACGGAGACATCAAAGAAGAAAGCTGTAGGTGGGAAGCGGTGTATTGCGGCCGCCTTTAGCAACACAAACACAGCCGGTGTTTCATTGTTTACATTCCCGAAAGATGACGGTGAAGCTTTACTATGGAACAGAGCGGTTAAGCGAACACGGTTGGATTGGACCACACACACAAATTACAGTGTATTATGCAGCGATCATTTCGAAAGATCGTGTTTCGAAGAGCGTCCCTTGCGAAGGGCAGAGATGGGCATCGCCACCACCCGTTGACTGGTGCTGAAGAAAGGTGCGGGGCCGACCTTCAGGTTGTACAGGTACGACCATATAACCTCACTAAAACACTAGTAACATAATTAGCAGATAAGGGATTTTCCAGAATTAACCTAGTAAATTTGTCTAAAAACATCTGAATTGCTCCCACTGTATAGGTTTTTTTTTTCTAGTCCTTCACTCTCACTTTCCTCATCCACAAATCTTTCATCCTTGCTCAAATTAATGGGGAAATCATTGCTTTCTCGGCCCGAATCGCTCTAGCTACTGGTGGCCATGATTGTAAACGATGTGAGGATGTGAGGAGCTCCACAACCCGTGACGTCACGCGCACATCGTCTGCTACTTCTGGTACAGGCAGGGTTTTTTTATTAGCGACCAAAAGTTGCGAACTTTATCGTTGATGTTCTCTACTAAATCCTTTCAGCAAAAATATGGCAATATCGCGAAATGATCAAGTATGACACATAGAAAGGAGCTGCTATCCCCGTTTAAATAAGAAAATCGCATTTCAGTAGGCCTTTAATATAGGCCAAAAATATGTACAACATTGTTTTTCATCCCCAAATCTGCAATGTAGTGAGGCCGCAGTCTTTGAAGCGCGATGTGGCGAGGGACAATTTTCTGTATTACCCTTTATTCCTTCCAGCCAATGATTCGTGTGGTAAGTGTCATCACCGCCTGGTCTTCTCCAAACACTGTAAATCACAGCGCCGACTTCTAAATGTTTGACTAGAAGGTTTGTTGGAAGACACGCGGCGTGGACGGACGAGCCCAGCGAGAAAGTCTGTTTGTTTTCCCCTGTCGGATCTCTTTTGTGGCGTTATTGGCAGGTTTGTCCGCGCCGATGTTGATTTAGGGGCCGGGCCTTGTCGACGAGGCTGTCAGAGTGGTGCTGAAAAGGAGAAGGAGCTTTGTTTTCACTTCGTCTTTCTCCAAAGAATATCTCTTTTATTTGCTGGTTGTTCATCATCGCAGTTGTTAAAGTTAATGTTGCGGAAGATTTGACCTTACTGTACTGCGATTGAAGCCACTGTACACCAGTTGTAGTAGACACTTTTTTTTCAAGTATAATACTGTATAACAGGGGTCACCAACCTTTTTGAAACCAAGAGCTACTTCTTGGGTACTGATTAATGCGAAGGGCTACCAGTTTGATACACACTTAAATCAATTGCCAGAAATAGCCAATTTGCTCAATTTACCTTTAATAAATAAATCTATATAGATTAAAAAAAAAGGGTATTTCTGTCCGTCATTCCGTCGTACATTTTTTTTCCTTTCTAAGGAAGGTTTTTTGTAGAGAATAAATGATGAAAAAAACACTTAATTGTACGGTTTAAAAAGGAGAAAACAGGAAAAAAAAGAAAATTAAATTTTGAAACATAGTTTATCTTAAATTTCGACTCTTTAATATTTAAAATCCAATCTGCATTTTGTTAGAATATATAACAAATTGGATCGAGCTATATTTTTAACAAAGACAAATCATTATTTGTTCTAGATTTTACAGAACAAAAATTTTAAAATCAATTCAAAAGACTTTGAAATAAGATTTAAATTTGATTCTAAAGATTTTCTAGATTGGCCAGAATAATTTTTTTGAATTTTAATCATAATAAGTTTGAAGAAATATTTCACAAATATTCTTCGTCGAAAAAACAGAAGCTAAAATGAAGAATTAAATAAAAATTTATTTATTATTCTTTACAATAAAAAAAATATATTCACTTGAACATTGATTTAAATTGTCAGGAAAGAAGAGGAAGGAATTTAAAAGGTAAAAAGTTATGTGTTTAAAAATCCTAAAATCATTTTTAAGGTTGTATTTTTTCTCCAAAAATTGTCTTTCTGAAAGTTATAAGAAGCAAAGTAAAAAAATAAATGCATTTATTTAAACAAGTGAAGACCAAGTCTTTAAAATATTTTCTTGGATTTTCAAATTTTATTTAAGTTTTGTCTCTCTTAGAATTAAAAATGTCGAGCAAAGCGAGACCAGCTTGCTAGTAAATAAATCAAATGTAAAAAAATAGAGGCAGCTCACTGGTAAGTGCTGCTATTTGAGCTATTTTTAGAACAGGCCAGCGCGCGACTCATCTGGTCCTTACGGGCTACCTGGTGCCCGCGGGCACCGCGTTGGTGACCCCTGGTGTATACTATATAATATTATAGTTTGTTATAGTCTTCCATCCATCCATTTTCTACCGCTTATTCCCTTTTGGGTCGCGGGGGGCGCTGGCGCCTATCTCAGCTACAATCTTGTGTATTTAAAATCACAGATCCTCTAAAAATGGTTCATTTAGACAGGAAGTCCATATCGGAACTACAAAACCCAAAAGCTGTGAAGTTGGCGCCTTGTGTAAATGGTAAATAAAAACAGAATACAATGATCTGAAAATCTTTTTTAACTTATATTCAAATGAATAGACTGCAAAGACAAGATATTTAATGTTCAAACTGAGAAACTTCTTTTCTTTTTTTGCAAATAATCATTAACTTAGAATTTAATGGCAGTAACATATTGCAAAAAAGTTGTCACAGGGGCATTTTTACCACTGTGTTACATGGCCTTCTTAAAGAGCTAATGCGAGGAATTTAGGGATTCCACCATCTACGGTCCGTAATATCATCAAAACTTTAGAGAAATCTGGAGAAATCACTGCACGTAAGCGATGATATTACGGACCTTCGATCCCTCAGGCCGTACTGCATCAAAATTTCATCATTGATATATAAACTATCAGACTGCGTGGTCGGTAGTAGTGGGTTTCAGTAGGCCTTTAAAAAGAAAGGCCATGTAATCAATCAATCAATCAATCTGTTTATTTATATAGCCCTAAATCACAAATGTCTCAAAGGGCTGTACAAACCACTACGACATCCTCGGAAGAACCCACATAAGGGCAAGGAAAACTCACACCCAGTGGGCAGGGAGAATTCACACACTGTGGGACGCCAGTGACAATGATGACTATGAGAAACCTTGGAGAGGACCTCAAATGTGGGCAACTCCCCACCTCCTCTAGGGGACCGAAAGCAATGGATATCAAGCGGGTCTAACATGATACTGTGAAAGTTCAATCCATAGTGGATCCAACACAGCCGCGAGAGTTCAGTTCAAAGCGGATCCAAGACAGCACCGAGAGTCCCGTCCACAGGAAACCATCCCAAGCGGAGTCGAATCAGCATCGTAGAGATGTCCCCAACTGATACACAGGCAAGCGGTCCATCCTGGGTCCCGACTTTGGACAGCCAGTACTTCATCCATGTTCATCGGACCGGACCCCCTCCACAAGGGAGGGGGGGGACAGAGGAGAAAAAGAAAAGAAGCGGCAGATCAACTGGTCTAAAAAGGAGGTCTATTTAAAGGCTAGAGTATACAGATGAGTTTTAAGGTGAGACTTAAAAGCTTCTACTGAGGTGGCATCTCGAACTGTTACCGGGAGGGCATTCCAGAGTACTGGAGCCCGAACGGAAAACGCTCTATAGCCCGCAAAATTTTTTTGGGCTTTGGGAATCACTAATAAGCCGGAGTCCTTTGAACGCAGATTTCTTGCCGGGACATATGGTACAATACAATCGGCAAGATAGGCTGGAGCTAGACCGTGTAGTATTTTATACCTAAGTAGTAAAACCTTAAAGTCACATCTTAAGTGCACAGGAAGCCAGTGCAGATCAAACTTTCTTGTTCTTGTCAAAAGTCTAGCAGCCGCATTTTGTACCAACTTTAATCTTTTAATTTCTCTCTGGCACTCACCGAGGGTGGACGCTCCCCTTTCCTCTCCTGCTTGCTTCTTTGTTTTGTCTTGTCTTAACTTTCTTGTTTCCTCTTTTTGCACTGCTCTCCAAATCTAAACATTGGAACTATTCAACTGGCCTCAACAAAATTGACAAGATTTTGGGTTTGGGGATCCTGCTGTTGTGACGAAGCGGTTGTTGCTGGACACACGACGGACTCTTGGGAGAAGAAGGAGGGCCGCGTGCCTGGCGACCCTTTTCTGTCGAAGACGTGAAGATATCCACCTATTCGGAATTGTGACAACAGGACATCTGCTGATTGGAGTAAGCGTTGCTCTGGTTTGTCGACAAATTGGAAGTTGCTGGCAGTCTTCAAAGTAGCCCAAAGCTGCCACAAATGATTGGAGGATCCGGAAAGAACTGTGGATTACATCGGACTGTCTACCCCGCAGTTTTTGAGGACCAGTCATAGACAATTTTAGAGTGAAAAGCAAATTTTATTTTCACTCGCATACAAATCATTTTAAGTTGGATTTTTTTTTCCCTGGCTTCGAGACTCTCCCGAAGATCGCTGCAGGAAGACACAACAAACTCCCTTTTTTGTCTCTCATGGACACACACCTGTTGTTGTGAACTTTGGACTAGCGACGGCAAATACATCAAGGCCGCGGAACAGAGACACACTATGGGCTTATACACACACACACACATCCACAAAAAAAATATACGCCACACATACACCCTCCTGTCCCCCCATCCAACGCCCTCGACGCAATCCCGTAGGGGTGATGAATGGATGGTCAGCGCCTGAGAGGTGTGACCTACCACCATGACCTTGAACTACCTCCCCTCTGTTGCTAGATATCTCGAGATGTATGTTGTAATATGTATATGTGCTTTGCTATGGAGGTTTTTTCTCACTCCGAACTGAGCCCAGTCTGGATTGTATTTTTTGACTCATCCTTCCCCAGCGTTTACCTTTTTCCCATTTTTTACGGGGCGCCTTATGGCGACCCATCAGCGTTCTTGTTCTGTAACCCTGTACACTGTTTGTCTAATCTTGAACAGGTTTGTGCTGAAAACAACGTTTTGTTGTACTTGTTGCAATGACAATAAAGACCTACCTACCTACCTTAATGCTAGACATGGGGAGACCCGAAAATAATACTTTACAGTAATCGAGACGAGACGTAACAAACGCATGGATAATGATCTCAGCGTCTTTAGTGGACAAAATGGAGCGAATTTTAGCGATATTACGGAGATGAAAGAAGGCCGTTTTAGTAACGCTTTTAATGTGTGACTCAAAGGAGAGAGTTGGGTCGAAGTTAATACCCAGATTCTTTACCAAGTCGCCTTGTTTGATTGTTTGGTTGTCAAATGTTAGTTGTATTATTAAATAGAGGTCGGTGTCTGGCAGGACCGATAATCAGCATTTCCGTTTTTCTTGTCTTTGCAGTCCATCCATCCATCCATCTTCTTCCGCTTAGCCGAGGTCGGGTCACGGGGGCAGCAGCCTAAGCAGGGAAACCCAGACTTCCCTCTCCCCAGCCACTTCGTCTAGCTCTTCCCGGGGGATCCCGAGGCGTTCCCAGGCCAGCCGGGAGACATAGTCTTCCGAACGTGTCCTGGGTCTTCCCCATGGCCTCCTACCGGTTGGACGTGCCCTAAACACCTCCCTAGGGAGGCGTTCGGGTGGCATCCTGACCAGATGCCCGGACTACTTCATCTGGCTCCTCTCGATGTGAAGGAGCAGCGGCTTTACTTTGAGTTCCTCCCGGATGGCAGAGTTTCTCACCCTATCTCTAAGGGAGAGCCCCGCCACACGGCGGAAGAAACTCATTTCGGCCGCTTGTACCCGTGATCTTATCCTTTCGGTCATGACCCAAAGCTCATGACCATAGGTGAGTATGGGAACGTAGATCGACTGGTAAATTGAGAGCTTTGCCTTCCGGCTCAGCTCCTTCTTCACCACAACGGATTGGTACAACGTCCGCATTACTGAATACGCCGCACCGATCCGACTGTCGATCTCACGATCCACTCTTTTGGGTTCTGTATCCTTCACAGTTATACAACGTTCACGTTAGATAAATACAACATGCACGTTAGATAAATGTGAAGAATACCCTGCATGGAACGTGTGGTCGCAGTTTCAGGCGGAGAAGGAGCTGCTCCAGGTGAAAGACGCCTCCTCCATCCTTCGCCAGTACTTCCTCCCGCCCGGGGGGGGGGGGGGTTGCGGTGCAGACAAAAGCATGGTATCATTTAGTCACGGCAGATTAGGGCTCCGTCTCCCTCCGCGTTTCCACAACACGGTTGTTTGTTTTGGCCCGTCTTTGTCATGCATGCTTCTCATTAAGGGCCACTGAAGAGGATGATGAAGGTTGCCTGTTATCAGGTGTTCCTCTTCTTCTTATCTTATCTGAGATCTGTACTCTCATACAGTGTGTGTGTGTGTGTGTGTGTGTGTGTGTGTTGTCAGGCGGAGATGATGTTCTCTTCGGCGGTCTTCTGGACGGGCCTGGTCTTCATCCCCATCACCTCGCTGGTCTTTGACGTGGCCTACAAAGTGTGAGTCTTCCTCAGCAGGGAATTGTCTCCTAAATCTCCTCCCCCCGTCGTCTCCTTGGCTTTGTTTCGTCTCGCCTCGGATTCATGCCCGCATCTGCACGAGGTTAAGGTCTCGAATGTTTTGCCGGCAGGGTGAAGAGGGTGTTCTTTAAGACGCTGGTGGACGAGGTGCAGGAGCTGGAGGCGTTGTCCCAAGATCCTGGTGCGGTGGTGCATGGGAAAAGGTGCGTGGATGCCGTTCTTCGTGTCTTTACGCACACCAAAAGTGAATGAATTTGACGCACAAAGTGAATACATTGAAGCACGTATCACACTTTACAGCGGAGGTCTCAAAAGCGCGGCCCACGGGCCAATTGCGGCCCGCGAGACAATATTCTGCGGCCCCTACCTTAATATGAAAGTCTAATGTTAGTGCGGCCCGCAAGTTTTATATGAATGGCGCTTGACAGCTTTCTGTGCGAAGCTGAAGGAATCTACCAATCACGGTGGGGTATTTGGCTCTCCAGGGCGGAACATTGATGCAAGCTGAGAAACATTTTGCCGCTTTTCCACTACACCCACACGCGCTCTTCCTCCCCCTGCTTTCTCTCTCTCGAGCTCTCTCTGTCACAGGCGGAGTGCTTCGGATGCTACTGGGTGGATCCCTCCCCCGGTGCCGCTGTAAACAGTCCGGGCCGGGGAAACGAGCGGACCAGTAGCTTCCGAAGCACTCCGCCGAAGGACCGAGCGACAATACAAAACTGTGATGCACTGGACCCCATCCCTGATACTCCGATAGAAAGTTGCTGGGCGAATCGGACGTGTAACACGTTAGTCGTGATGTTAGCCCGTTCGGGGCTAATTGTGCTACCGTAACTGTAAACTCCTCAGCGTGCTCTTAACCACATTCCAGCTGCCGATATGGCGACATACAACCTTCACTGGGGCTACTGCGCATGCTCGTCACTACTGTTGCATGCTGGGTAGTGTAGGTCTTATATTCCCTAGCTCATAACATCACATTAAGTATGTGTATACATTGTTGCTGACTGGAGGAATCAAATTTTTATTGTTTTTACCTATTACTGATTTATTTTGATTTTATTTTGTGTTGAAAATAAAAATAAATACATTTCAAAATATTTTTTTCAAGAAATATTTTCTTGCGGCCCAGCCTCACCCAGACTCTGCATCCAGTGGCCCCCAGGTAAATTGAGCTTGAAACCCCTGCTTTACAGGATTTAAAATAAAAACATGAGTCTGCGTTCACACTTGTCGGCTAGTGTGGTCCGAACCAGAATTAAAACAGAACTTGGTGCTCATTAGTATTGCAATACCTACAACCAGTGAAGTTGGCACGTTGTGTAAATCGTAGATAAAAGCAGAATACAATGATTTGCGTTTACGGGTGTTGTTGATAAATGGCTTTCGCTTTGCATAGTAAATTAAATAAATTATAAATGGGTTGTATAGCGCTTTTTTTACCTTCAAGGTACTCAAAGCGCTTTGACACTACTTCCACATTTACCCATTCACACACTGATGGAGGGAGCTGCCATGCAAGGCGCTAACCAGCACCCTTCAGGACCAAGTGTGAAGTGTCTTGCTCAGGACACAACGGACGTGACGAGGTTGGTACTAGGTGGGGATTGAACCAGGGACCCTCTGGTTGCGCACGGCCACTCTTCCACTGCGCCGTCCCTAGTAGTAGAGTTAGTAAAGTTTTGACTTGCACACACAGATTTAGCGAACAACTGGAGTTACTGACAGTGGTTTTCTGGAGTGCTCCTTAGCCCATGTGGTGATATCCTTTACACACCTGAGAGATCGAAGGTCACGGGCATTCAATGTTGGTTTCTAGCCTTGCTGCTTACCTGTAGTGATTTCTCCAGATTATCTGAACCTTTTGATGATATTACAGACTGTAGATGGTGAAATCCCTAAATTCCTTGCAATAG
Source organism: Nerophis ophidion (assembly GCF_033978795.1). Taxonomy (NCBI): domain Eukaryota; kingdom Metazoa; phylum Chordata; class Actinopteri; order Syngnathiformes; family Syngnathidae; genus Nerophis; species Nerophis ophidion. The sequence continues at coordinate 10,557,650 of NC_084639.1, read as the reverse complement.
CTGGTTGAGAAATGTTGTTCTTAAACAATTTGCTCACGCATTTGTTCACAAAGTGGTGATGCTCGCCCGATCCTTGTTTGTGGATGACTGAGCATTTCATGTAGGCTGCTTTTCTACACAATCGTGGCACCCACCTGTTCCAAATTAGCCTGTTCACCTGTGGGTTGTTCCAAATAAGTGTTTGATGAGCATTCCTCAACTTTGTCAGTCTTTTTTGCCAGTCGTGCCAGCTTTTTTTAAACATGTGGCAGGCATCAAATTCAGAATGAGCTAATATTTGCAAAAAATAACAAACTTTTCTAGTTTGATTGTTAATTATCTTGTTTTTGCAGTCTATTCGATTGAATATAAGTTGAAAAGGATTTGCAAATATTTGTATTCTGTTTACTATTTACACAACGTGACAACTTCACTGGTTTTGGGTTTTGTTTATCAACCAACTAAAATGGTGTCTGCTGGGTGAAAAACATAATTGTTGTTTTTTTTATATTCTGCTGTTTTAGCAGCTTATATTTCCCCAAAAGCTTCTTAAATATATTTTCAACCGCTTTTGTGAATAACCTAGTTTAAATATTACAAGCTACAGACTATTACTATATTATATATTATATAATTATATATTAGCGAGACTTAGACTTAAACTTCCATTATTGTCATTCAAACTTGAACTTTACAGTACAGATGAGAACATAATTTCTTAACATTAGCTCCTTGTAGTGCAGGATAAAAGAGCAATAAGAGCAATTACAAAAATAAATGGTATTATATATATATATATATATATATATATATATATATATATATATGTTATATAATTGTGTGGAACAATTTCCCTCGTAGATCAATAAAGTTTGTCTAAGTCTATTTTTAAGTCTGAAATGTCGTCTGCAGGGTGGAATACTTAAGTTATTTTTACATTCCGTTGTATTTACTAGCTTAAATTTCCCAAAATTAAAAAAAAACATATATTTTCAAAGAACTTTTCTGACATGTTACGTGACCCAACTCAACTACTGTATTCCCAACTATAATTATGTCTGCCAAGTTGAATATGATATGTTATTAGTAGGGGTGTAACGGTACGTGTATTGGTATTGAACCGTTTCGGTACGGGGGGTTCAGTTCGGAGGTGTACCGAACGAGTTTCCACACGGACATATTAGGTAGCGCACCGCACGTTGTGTAAACAATGCAGAGCGAGGCACAACACACAGCAGGCTAGCAGCGAGATGGCTAGGACAACATGTAAAAGCCAAAGCTGGAAAACCCTCCTGCCTCGTTAACATCTCCCCTTTGGGAACACTTCGGCTTCGCGGTGCGATACAACAATGGAGGACCAAGTTTTGCCGACATTGTTCAGCAGCAGTAGGGTACGCTCCTACCGACACATCAAACATGCTAACCTCTTTGAAGCGGCACCACCCCCAAGTCAAGCTCGCTTTAAGGAAGAGAAAAAGGAGCGTGGTGCAAACACCGCATTCAAGCAGCCTCTCCTCGGCCAGCCAGGCACGGTTAAAGCAATAACAAATGTTTTTATAGCAGCACATTTAAGACCATCCATACATTCATTTTCTACCGCTTGTCCCGTTCGAGGTCGCAGGGGGTTGCTGTATTGCATTAAAACTAGATTTTGACCCACTTCTATGGTGGAAGAACAATAAGCCCATAAAGGGGGGGGGGGCTGAGTTGACTTGAAACTGTTTAATGTTGCACTTTTCATATGTAGAAGAAAGGTGTTGTCATTTTATTTCTTCTGAGCAACAACTGGAGGCAGTTTAATGTTGTTTAACGTGGACCTCGACTTAAACAAGTTGAAAAACCTATTGGGGTGTTAGCATTTAGTGGTAAGTTGTACGGAATATGTACTGTGCAATCTACTAATAAAAGTCTCAATCAATCAATCAAAAAAAAGCACTTTATATGTAGAAAGGTTTTGTTAAGAAACCATTCTGAGCGTTAGCTTATTTAGTTTTTATTTTATATACTTTATGTTGACAACATTAACCCTGGAAATGGACCCTGTGTGTATATGTATATTATGCCATTGTTTACAAATTTGGTAAATAAATAAACCAAAAATTTGTATTTTGTTGTTTTCCTACTATACCTAAAATTAACCGAACCGTGAACTCTAAACCGAGGTATGTACCGAACCGAAATTTTTCTGTACCGTTACACCCCTAGTTATTTGTATAGCTTACCAGCTTAAATTTCACCAAAAGCTTCTAAAATATACTTTTTGTGACGTATCACTTGACCTAATGTAAATTTTCCACATTAAAATGGTGTCTGCTGGGTGGTATATGGTTGTTGTTTTTTAATATTCTGCTGTTTTTATCAGCTAATATTTCCCCAAAAGCTTCTTAAATATTTTTAAAACAGCTTTCATGAAATATTGAATAACCTAGCTTAAATATTCCTAACTAAAATGGCGTCTGCAGGGTGGAATACTTAGTTTTTTTTTTACATTCTGTTGGTTTTACTTGCTTAGATTTCCCCCAATTTTTCTAAAAAACATTTCAAAGAACTTTTCGTGACATAACCTAACTACTGTATTCCCAACTATAATGTTGTCTGCCAAGTTGAATATGTTACGTTATTTTTATATTTGACCAGTTTAAATTTCACCAAAAGCTTTTAAAACATAGTTTTTGTGTATATATATATATATATATATATATATATATATATATATATGGTTATCTTTTATCTGTTAGGTTTATGTGACTTTTCCGATATGTGTGTGTGTGGACATAAAACAATGTTTTCACTATTTTATACACTTGCAGCTGTTTTTCACAACCAATCCTCTTTGTTTTATTTTTTTGTTGTCATGTTATGTTATTAATCTGGCAGGTGACTTGCAGTGTGTCTAAACTGCAACAATTGTAAATAACATATACAGTGCAACACATACCCACTAATATTTTTGTAATAACTCATACTGGGCCTTGCTGGAGTATCCTGAGCACCTTCTTGTTTGCAATGCTGCTACTCACTGATCTAATAAACGTTTTGGAGTCATTGAAAAAGTAAAACCAGTGTTTTAGTGTTTAAGTATACATACCGATACTTTCGTACGTATGTCAGTATTAAAAACCTAAGTTCTTGCACCATCAACCGGGGACAAAAGCTGCGCTACAATGAACATTTTGATTGTGAAGGGCTGCTAATATAATATTGTTTATAATACAAAGTGAAAGAGGTAATAACATATGGAGGACTATTTTAATTGGCATAAACCAGCTTTTGACCAATTAATGCTAAGATTTGAAAAATATATATCCTATTGCCCATTCCAACTTAAAATAACAACAGTTTATTTTAGTAAAACCAGTGCAATGTTTTACATTAAAGAAAAAGTAAGTACTTGATCTACTAATTATCTTATTTACAGAACACACAAATAAGTAACTGTAACTTGTTAAAAAGTGTAAGTTTTATGACAATGATACAATATATATATATATATATATATATGTATATATGTTTGTGTGTATGTATATATGTATATATATATATATATATATGTGTGTGTGTATATATACATGTGTGTGTGTGTATGTATATATGTATATTTATATATTTGTATATATATTTATGTATGTATATATGTGAATATATATATATATATATGTGTGTATATACATATATATATGTATATATGTGTGTATTTTTGTATGTATATGTGTGTATTTATATACGTGTATATATACATGTATATATGTGTGTATTTGTGTGTGTGTATATATATATATATATATATACACATATATGTGTGTGTATATGTATATATGTGTGTATTTGTGTGTGTGTATATGTATATATGTGTGTATTTGTGTGTGTGTATATATATACGCATATATGTGTGTGTATATATATACATGTGTATATATATATATATTTATATATATATACACATATATATATATACACATATATGTGTGTGTATATATATACATGTGTATATATATATATTTAAATATATGTACACACATATATATACACACACTTATAGGTGTATATATGTATGTATATATGTGTATATATACATATATGTGTGTATATATGTGCATATGTATATATCTATAAGTGTATATATATATATATATATATATATACACAGTATGTGTGTGTATCTAATATTATAATAAAACAACAAAAATATTAATAACATTAACTTTTGTACTTGATCTACTAATTATCTTATTTATAAAACACAAAATAGTGACATAATGAATACTGTAAGAAAGTAAAAAGCGTAACTGATATGTCAATAATAAAATCAATAACACTTAAACTACAGACGTATGTGTGTGTACATCCATATATAAACTAATATTTTAACAATACAATCAATAATATTACTAATAATATTTTTTTAAATATAAAAAAAACTGAGAGAGAAAAATACATATATATTTACCATAATACATAATAATTCAATAAATAATTTCAAAACAGTTGAACATTAATAATACAAATAAAAGCATCTATGATGAAACAGATGAAAGGAGATCAATTGGCAGATTTTAATGCAATATGAATACAACTTAGTTATTATCAGGTGAAAAGAGACATGTTGTAAGGACCTAAAATAGTAATAGGGTTCATCACAAAAGTAGTACCGTATTTTTTGGATAAGTCGCTCCAGAGTATAAATCGCACTGGCCGAAAATGCATAATAAAGAAGGAAAAAAACATACATAAATTGCATTTTTGGGGGAAATTTTTTTGATAAAATCTAACACCCAAAATAGACATTTGAAAGGCAGTTAAAAATAAATAAAAAATAGTGAACAACAGGCTGAATAGTGTACGTTATATGACGCAAAGTATTGATATTCATCTCCTTGGCAACTACCTGCGCGTACTTTCACACGTAAGTCGCTCCAGAGTATAAGCCGCACCCCCGGCCAAACTATGAAAAAAACTGCGATTTATAAACCGAAAAATACCGTAATTAAATTAAGAATAATAATTGTGTCGATAAATCAAAGTAAAACATAAAGACACATGTATGACTATTTTTTATTGCAATGAAATGAGACTAAAAGTAATAAGAGGAGAATATGATGAATGGGGATGACACCTTGGACTTAGATCAACTTTAATGAGCCACAAGGGAGATTTTTCCACACAGTAGCTCAGTTACAAAGGATGGAAAGGATAATGCAGGTACAAAATAGACTAAAAATGTACCTTTAATAAATAAATCTATATATATAAAAAAAAAGGGTATTTCTGTCTGTCATTCCGTCGTACATTTTTTTTCCTTTTACGGAAGGTTTTTTGTAGAGAATAAATTATGAAAAAAAACACTTAATTGAATGATTTAAAAGAGGAGAAAACACGAAAAAAATGACAATTACATTTTGAAACATAGTTTATCTTCAATTTCGACTCTTTAAAATTCAAAATTCAACCGATAAAAAATGAAGACAAAAACTAGCTAATTTGAATCTTATTGAAAAAATTAAAAAAAGAATTTATGGAACATCCTTAGTAATTTTTCCTGATTAAGGTTTATTTTAGAATTTTGATGACATGTTTTAAATGGGTTGAAATCCAATCTGCACTTTGTTAGAACATATAACAAATTGGACCAAGCTATATTTCTAACAAAGACAAATCATTATTTCTTCTAGATTTTTTTTTTTTTAAAAGAAATTCAAAAGACTTTGAAATAAGATTTAAATTAGATTTTTTCCACATTTTCTAGATTTTCCCGAATAATTTTTTTGAATTTTAATTATAAGTTTGAAGAAATGTTTCACAAACATTTTTTTATCGAAAAAACAGAAGCTAAAATTAAGAATTAAATTAAAATGTATTTATTATTCTTTACAATAAAACAAAATAATTACTTGAACGTTGATTTAAATTGTCAGGAAAGAAGAGGAAGGAATATAAAAGGTAAAAATGTTTGTGTTTAAAAATCCTAAAATCATTTTTAAGGTTTTATTTTTTCTCTAAAATTGTATTTCTGAAAGTTATAAGAAGCAAAGTAAAAAAATAAATGAATTTATTTAAACAAGTGAAGACCAAGTCTTTAAAATATTTTCTTGGATTTTCAAATTCTATTTGAGTTTTGTCTCTCTTAGAATTAAAAATGTCGAGCAAAGCGAAACCAGCTTGCTAGTAAATAAATGAAATGTAAATAATAGAGACAGCTCACTGGTAAGTGCTGCTATTTGAGCTATTTTTAGAACAGGCCAGCAGGCGACTCATCTGGTCCTTACTGGCACCACGTTGGTGACCCCTGAAATAGAGACCAGATCCAGCAGAAAATATACATTATAAACAAAGAGAGATATCATCTATTGATTTATGGCGAGTGATTACACAGCTGGATGGCGTGCCTGTGTATAATTCTAATGTGCTGTGCAGCATTTTTATGACAAATGCCCCACAACCTCCCTGAAATCCCCCGACGAGGATCAGAAGAATCCTTCCCCAGACTGCAGTCCAAAGTGCAATCATTCAAAATCAAGACTCAAACCTTTCAAATTGCCGCTAAATCCGCCGGGTTTTGACTTTAATGTGGGCTGATTGTCATCATGCGAGCGCCGCTTCCGCACCACGGCCCCCGCGTATTCATCGGCGGGGGCTCCCAGCCTGCAGGCGGCCAATAGCGTGAAGCCGATCCGTGTGAGATCTCCCGCCGGCTGAAAGCGATCCCTGGGCCTGGCCGCGGTCCCAGACCTTGGCCGCACACACTCGCTCTTTTTACACATAAAGACATGTAGTCCTGCACTTTTACAGGAATTCCTTTTTCCCGCAGCCTGCTGCTCGACACGTTTTCACACACACTTTGTTTTTCCTCCCGCCTGCGCCTCTGCCACTTTGTCTCCCTACATGGTGTTGGAGCCAGCAGGTACGCGCCTGCTGGTCGGAGGTTGCGGGATGAATGGATCATTAAATCCGCCTGTGGCTCTCGGCATGTTGCTAACACACTGGCTGCACTTGTGTGTGTGTGTGTGTGTGTGTGTGTGTGTGTGTGTGTGTATGTAGTTTGACGGAGAGGGCCCAGCTCCTGAAGAACGTCTTCAAGAAGAGCAGTGTGAGTCTGTACCGCTCCGAGTCCATGCAGCAGAACCTGCTACGTAAGTTACACCACCTCCTCGTCTTGTCTTTTCCTTTGAAATACCCCACATTGCCAAAAGTATTTGTCCACCCATCCAAATGATCGGAATCAGGTGTATGAAATCCAGCAGTTAGTCGTGGAGACTGTTCCTACAAACATTTGTGAAAGAATGGGCCGCTTTCAGTGATTTCCAGCGTGGGACTGTCATAGGATGCCACCTGTGCAACAAATCCAGCTTAGGTGGTTCGATGCCTCACGAGCCTCTCCTCGAGGAGACCTCGGAGGTAGGCCAAGAACCAGATGGGGGGATTACATCTCCTCTCTGGCCTGGGAATGCTCCGGGATCCCCCAGGGGGAAGTTGGTAGTGTTGCTCTGGAGAGGGAAGTCTGGGGGTCTCTGCTGGAGCTGTAGTCCCCGCGGATGAAGATGGATGGATGCTCCCAACCTTGTGGTTGTGGGGTGGTATAGCTCGGTTGGTAGAGCGGCCGTGCCAGCAACTTGAGGGTTGCAGGTTCGAATCCCGCTTCCGCCATCCTAGTCACTGCCATGTTGTCCTTGGGCAAGACACTTTACCCACCTGCTCCCAGTGCCACCCACACTGGTTTGAATGTAAAAAAAAAAATAGATATTGGGTTTCACTATGTAAAGCGATTTAAGTCACTAGAGAAAAAGCGCTATATAAATATAATTCACTTCACAACAGTTTGGAGTGGGCCTCTTGGTCTTCCAACATGACTGTGCACCAGTACACAAAGCAATGTCCATAAAGACATGAGTGACAGAGTCCGTTGTGGATGAACTTGACTGGCCTGCACAGAGTCCTGACATTAACCCGATAAAACACCTTTGGGATGAATGCTAGCCAGGCCTTCCCGACCAACATCAGTGTGTGACCTCACCGATGCGCTTTTGGAAGAATGGTGGAAAATTCCTATAAACACACTACACAACCTTGTGGACAGCCTTCCCAGAAGAGTTGGATGGACATCATATTGAACCCTACAGGTTAGGAATGGGATGGCACTTCAAGTTCGTATGTGAGTCAAGGCAGGTGGTCAAATACTTTTGGCAATATAGTGTAGAAGGATGCGTTCACATTGTGTCTCAGAACTCTATGGCCCCGAAATGGCGCAGGTAATTTACAACCCAATTAATCCAAATTCAAAATTGTGATTAGTCATTTGACAAGCCAAATGTTTTCTAAAAGCTTCTAAAAAATGCTGTTAATGAGTAAGTAACACATTATTGCTCATATTTATCATTTAACGCTGGTCCGTGCAACGTTCACTTGCAAGCGGTCCAAGTCCGTTTGTTGCGTGTGCAAGGAACCAAAAGAACAAAAAACTCACCAGTTCCCTTTAACCGACGCTGCCATGAAATATGTGAACGCATCCTAAAAGTGTGTTTGTGTGAAAATAGTAAAGAAAAAAACACACAAAAAAAATGCTGTGTTATGCATGTCAGGCCAGTAGTCACCTTAGCCCAGGGGTGTCCAAACTTTTTCCACTAACATGGAAAAATTAAACCATGCGGGGGCTGTTTTGATATGTTTCATTTTCAAACCATAAAAATTGATATATGGATTCTTTTTTTTTTTTTTTACTTTTAGGACTCCCAGGGACCATAAAGTGTCTCCGTCATTAATAGATTAGATAGTACTTTATTTATTTATATTTATATGTAACATATTTATAATATGGTAAAAATAAGTCAAATTATTATTTTAATTTTTTATGTAACGATTACAATACATCTCTATATCAACTTCAGGTTGATATAAAGTAAAAAAATAAATAAATAAAGGTTTTATGCGTTTTCAATCAAAGACAACTTTTTTTTTTAATAGTAAAACTTAAATATGCAGTATTTCCCCCATTGCCCAAAACATTCAGAAAGCAATGTTTGATCTGAAGTAATTGGAGCCCTAAAAAGATCAATAATGCAGGACACCATTGATTCAAATGTATTATTATTTCTGAGTAATCACAGTGAAAAAATAAATAAAATCCCACTAAATATCTTTGGGATCCAAAAGGTCCCCCACTCATAAAGTGATACATTTTTATTATTTGTTTTACTTTCAACACTTAAAGGGGAACATTATCACGATTTCAGAAGGGTTAAAACCAATAAAAATCAGTTCCCAGTGGCTTTTTTTTTATTTTTCAAATTTTTTTTCAAAATTTTATCCATCATGGAATATCCCCAAAAAAGGCTTTAAAGTGCCTGATTTTCGCTACCTGTGAAGCCATCGTCCATTTTCCTGTGACGTCATCCAGTGATGCCGATACAAACAAATGGTGGATAGCACAGCAAGATATAGCGAATTTAGCTCGGATTCAAACTCGGATTTGAGCGGGTTAAGCGATTCAACAGATTACGCATGTATTGAAACGGATGGTTGGAGTATGGAGGCAGATGGCGAAAACAAAATTGAAGAAGAAACTGAAGCTATTGAGCGAATAGCTATTGACGCTATTCGGCCATGTCTGCCTTAGCATCGCCGGTAAAATGTGCAGACCAAACGATCGGGACTTTCGCATCTTGTGGCACTGGAGCAACTTAAATCTGTCAATGGGTACGTGTTTGTTTGGCATTAAATGTGGGTGGAGGGAAACGCTGGATGCAAATATAGCAACAAATGTACATAAAGCTAGCCTAAATAACATGTTAGCATCGATTAGCTGGCAGTCATGCCGCGACCAAATATGTCTAATTAGCACATAAGTCAATAACATCAACAAAACTCACCTTTGTGATTTCGTTGACTTTATCGTTGGAAATGCATCTGCAGGATATCCATACATCTCTGTGCCATGTCTGCCTTAGCATCGCCGGTAAAATGTACACACCAAACGAACGGGACTTTCGCATCTTGTGGCACTGGAGCAACTTAAATCTGTCAATGGGTACGTGTTTGTTTGGCATTAAATGTGGGTGGAGGGAAACGCTGGATGCAAATATAGCAACAAATGTACATACAGCTAGCCTAAATAGCATGTTAGCATCGATTAGCTGGCAGTCATGCTGCGACCAAATATGTCTGATTAGCACATAAGTCAATAACATCAACAAAACTCACCTTTGTGATTTTGTTGACTTTATCGTTGGAAATGCATCTGCAGGATATCCATACATCTCCGTGCCATGTCTGCCTTAGCATCGCCGGTAAAATGTGCAGACCAAACGATCGGGACATTCGCATCTTCTGACACTGGAGCAACTTAAATCCGTCGATTGGTATGTGTTTGTTTGGCATTAAATGTGGGTGGAGGGAAACGCTGGATGCAAATATAGCAACAAATGTACATAAAGCTAGCCTAAATAACATGTTAGCATCGATTAGCTGGCAGTCATGCCGCGACCAAATATGTCTAATTAGCACATAAGTCAATAACATCAACAAAACTCACCTTTGTGATTTCGTTGACTTTATCCTTGGAAATGCATCTGCAGGATATCCATACATCTCTGTGCCATGTCTGCCTTAGCATCGCCGGTAAAATGTGCAGACCAAACAATCGGGACTTTCGCATCTTGTGGCACTGGAGCAACTTAAATCTGTCAATGGGTACGTGTTTGTTTGGCATTAAATGTGGGTGGAGGGAAACGCTGGATGCAAATATAGCAACAAATGTACATAAAGCTAGCCTAAATAACATGTTAGCATCGATTAGCTGGCAGTCATGCCGCGACCAAATATGTCTAATTAGCACATAAGTCAATAACATCAACAAAACTCACCTTTGTGATTTCGTTGACTTTATCGTTGGAAATGCATCTGCAGGATATCCATACATCTCTGTGCCATGTCTGCCTTAGCATCGCCGGTAAAATGTGCAGACCAAACGATCGGGACATTCGCATCTTGTGACACTGGAGCAACTTAAATCCGTCGATTGGTATGTGTTTGTTTGGCATCAAATGTGGGTGGAGGGAAACGCTGAATGCAAATATAGCAACAAATGTACATAAAGCTGGCCTAAATAACATGTTAGCATCGATTAGCTGGCAGTCATGCCGCGACCAAATATGTTTAATTAGCACATAAGTCAATAACATCAACAAAACTCACCTTTGTGATTTCGTTGACTTTATCGTTGGAAATGCATCTGCAGGATATCCATACATCTCTGTGCCATGTCTGCCTTAGCATCGCCGGTAAAATGTGCAGACCAAACGATCGGGACATTCGCATCTTGTGACACTGGAGCAACTTAAATCCGTCGATTGGTATGTGTTTGTTTGGCATTAAATGTGGGTTGAGGGAAACGCTGGATGCAAATATAGCAACAAATGTACATAAAGCTAGCCTAAATAACATGTTAGCATCAATTAGCTGGCAGTCATGCCGCGACCAAATATGTCTAATTAGCACATAAGTCAATAACATCAACAAAACTCACCTTTGTGATTTCGTTGACTTTATCGTTGGAAATGCATCTGCAGGATATCCATACATCTCTGTGCCATGTCTGCCTTAGCATCGCCGGTAAAATGTGCAGACCAAATGATCGGGACTTTCGCATCTTGTGGCACTGGAGCAACTTAAATCCGTCGATTGGTATGTGTTTGTTTGGCATTAAATGTGGGTGGAGGGAAAGGCTGGATGCAAATATAGCAACAAATGTACATAAAGCTAGCCTAAATAACATGTTAGCATCGATTAGCTGGCAGTCATGCCGCGACCAAATATGTCTAATTAGCACATAAGTCAATAACATCAACAAAACTCACCTTTGTGATTTCGTTGACTTTATCGTTGGAAATGCATCTGCAGGATATCCATACATCTCTGTGCCATGTCTGCCTTAGTATCGCCGGTAAAATGTGCAGACCAAACGATCGGGACTTTCGCATCTTGTGGCACTGGAGCAACTTAAATCCGTCGATTGGTATGTGTTTGTTTGGCATTAAATGTGGGTGGAGGGAAAGGCTGGATGCAAATATAGCAACAAATGTACATACAGCTAGCTAAATAGCATGTTAGCATCGATTAGCACGGCATGCGCACTCTACGTAAATCAACTTGAATCCGTCCCTGATCGTGTTGTTACAGCCTCCGACAAGGCATGATCTCTCCAAGGTACGTAAAACAGTCGAAAAAACGGAAAATAACAGAACTGATTTGACTCGACGTTTATAATGTGTTTGAGAAAATGGCGGTTGACTCCCTAGGTGACGTCACAACGCTCCGAGAGCAAATAATAGAAAGGCGTTTAATTCGCCAAAATTCACCCATTTAAAGTTCGGAAATCGGTTAAAAAAATATATGGTCTTTTTTTCTGCAACATCAAGGTATATATTGACGCTTACATAGGTCTGGTGATAATGTTCCCCTTTAAGTTACGAGATCAACTTCAGATATATCTGTCGATTTTACGTTTGAACTATTATTTTGTTGGTTTTATGCTCTTTTGTATATGGCAACCACACAGTATATGCACATAATATTTTCCATATAAACCATTATAAAGTGAAATGTTTGAAGTAATTGGAGCCTTAAATAGGTCGATAATTCATAATTTAAAAAAAAATTGTTTTTACTTTTTTTATAGCATTGGCAATAAGAGCAAAATAAAGAAAAACAAACAGCAGCTTTGTGTCAACATTGCAACTTTTCCCCGTTAGATTTCACCTCATTCTACTTTTTTTTAGTGTTTTTTTAATTTATTTTTGCAATAGCATTTCCAGAATGTGTGGCGGGCCACTAAACAATTAGCTGCGGGCCGCACTTTGGACACCCCTGCCTTAGCCCCTTTCGCACAGGACTTTCTATGCTTCCTGCCCTGTTATGTTGAACTCAAGCGCCCCTTTCACCCTCGCCTACCCTTGTCGACTTTTTGTATAAACAACGTGGACTCGCAACATGAAGTCTGCTAATCAGTGGTCCGTATCTGAGGTGTGACAGAGGTGAGTCGGTGCCGTAGTTCACCGTCCGCCCTGTTGCCGAGCCCCTTTCACACAGTCCGTGAACGCTGGCTTCTAAACAGGACAGGGAGACGCAAAAAAGTGTGGAAGGTACAAACTCGTCCGATTGAAAACATTGCGATAGGGACTGCCGAGCAACAGAGGCTGGTCCGAACCTGTTTGAAAGGAGCTCGCGAAAACATTGAACAATCAATATATTGCTAGAAAAAATATTATTTTGACACCAAATATAGCTTTAATTTCAGAGCCGGCAAGGCCTTCTCTGCTGACCTCATATAATCCGAAATCCTAATCATAATTAAAGATAAAAGTATTTTTTAATTGACATTCCCTAAATATCTAAAAATATTCGTATTCTCTTCATGTCATATTATGCTCCTTCCAGTGCTGTTGTTTTAGTTTTAGTATGTATCCAATCAGAATTCAGCGAGCTTATGTTGCCATGCTGTACCAAATCTGCCCGGGGCCTTCAGAATCAACAATGCGGGGGGCATACAGTTGATAGACAGTTGCGATAGCCAATCAGATCACTAGTTGTTTTTTTTTGTAAATAATAATTAACTTAGAATTTCATGGCTGCAACACGTGCCAAAGTGGTTGGGAAAGGGCATGTTCACCACTGCCCAGAGAAGCCGGCGGCGTTTCTGGATGTTGTTGATAAATGGTGTTCGCTTTGCATAGTAGAGCTTTAACTTGCACTTACAGATGTAGCGACAAACTGTATTTAGTGACAGTGGTTTTCTGAAGTGTTCCTGAGCCCATGTGGTGATATCCTTCAGAGATTGATGTCGGTTTTTGATACAGTGCCGTCTGAGGGATCGAAGGTCACGGTCATTCAATGTTGGTTCCCGGCCATGCCGCTTACGTGGAGTGATTTCTCCAGATTCTTTGAACCTTTTGATGATATTATGGACCGTAGATTTTGAAATCCCTAAATTTCTTGCAATTGCACTTTGAGAAACATTCTTAAACTGTTTGACTATTTGCTCACGCAGTTGTGGACAAAGGGGTGTACCTCGCCCCATCCTTTCTTGTGAAAGACTGAGCATTTTTTGGGAAGCTGTTTTTATACCCAATCATGGCACCCACCTGTTCCCAATTAGCCTGTACACTTGTGGGATGTTCCAAATAAGTGTTTGATGAGCATTCCTCAACTCTATCAGTATTTATTGCCACCTTTCCCAACTTCTTTGTCACGTGTTGCTGGCATCAAATTCCAAAGTTAATTATTATTTGCAAAAAATAAAAATGTTTATCAGTTTGAAGATCAAATATGTTCTCTTTGTAGCATATTCAACTGAATATGGGTTGAAAATGATTTGCAAATCATTGTATTCTGTTTATATTTACATCTAACACAATTTCCCAACTCATATGGAAACGGGGTTTGTATATGCGAGCGCGGTTTTTGGTAAAACTGGGTCAGGCGGTTTGTTTTGTGGTCTCCTTTTGATGCCATCCATTCCCAGCAAATCCAGGATATTGGCTGGTTTGTCCGTGTTGATGGGCTCATATTGCTCATTTGTTTTCGAAGCAGAACTACTCCCAAATGTTTTTATTCCTCCTAGTTTGTAGGATAGCAGTCTCGCTTCCACCCGCAGTGACAAATATTGTGGATGATTGACAAGAGGGTTCACTCTTTTCATCTCATTCTGCTAGGGTAGTGTTTTTCAACAACTGTGCCGTGAGATACAGTCTGCTGTGCCGTGGGAGATGATGTAATTTTGCCTATTTAAAAATATTTTGCAAACCTGTTATTAGAAGTCGCAGTTAATGTGTCGTTGTTGAGTGTCTGTACAGCGCAGGTAGCTAATTACTTTTTAGATGTCGGGAACACGTCGTGTGAGACGAAGATGGTTTGTCGTGATCGCAATATGCAGACGACAGCGGGAGGCAGCGTGCAGGTAAAAAGGTGTCTAATGCTTAAACCAAAAATAAACAAAAGGCGAGTACTGCTAAGAAAAGGCATTGAATCTTAGAGATGGCTCTGCTAAACTTAACTCAAACTGAACTGGCTACAAAGTAAACAAAAACAGAATGCTGGACGACTGCAAAGACTTACTGTGGAGCAAAGACGGCGTCCACAAAGTACATCCGAACACGACATGACAACAATATCCACACAAAGAAGGATAGCAACAACTTAAATATTATTGTTAGCTAAAACAAAGCAACTGCAGGGAATAGCGCTCAAAGGAAGACATGAAAGTGCTACAGGAAAATACCAACAAAACAGGAAAAGCCACCTACTTTGAGACAAGAGCTATTGTGATGCATGGTTGGTTATGGTTTAAAGCCATATTTAACAATTGCGAGGACTTTTTACTGTCATTATCGGCTACTAAGTTAAAGGCCTACTGAAATAAGATTTTCTTATTTAAACGGGGATAGCAGGTCCATTCTATGTGTCATACTTGATCATTTCGCGATATTGCCATATTTTTGCTGAAAGGATTTAGTAGAGAACATCCACGATAAAGTTTGCAACTTTCGGTGTTAAGAAAAAAGCCCTGCCTCTACCGGAAATCGCAGACGATGATGTCACACGTTTTTAATGGGAGCCTCCAACAAAAAGTGCTATTCGGACCGAGAAAACGACAATTTCCCCATTAATTTGAGCGAGGATAAAAGATTTGTGTTTGAGGATATTGATAGCGACGGACTAGAAAAAAAAAAAAGATTAAAAAAAATAAGCTCCTCACATCCTCACATTGTTTACAATCATAGCCACCAGCAGCTAGAGCAATTCGGACCGAGAAAGCGACAATTTCCCCATTAATTTGAGCGAGTATGAAAGATTGGTGGATGAGGAAATTTATAGTGAAGGACTAGAAAAAAGAAGAAAAAACGCGATTGCATTTACGAGGATAATTCTGGGAAATCCCTTATCTTTCTATTGTGTGCTAGTGTTTTAGTGAGTTAAATATTACCTGATAGTCGGAGTTGTACGTCTACGGGTGTCTTGACGCCAATGTCTCGGGGAGTCGACGGCAGCTATGGACAGCAGAAGCTCAGCTTTTCTCTGGTAAGAAGTCACTTTTTACCACAATTTTCTCGCCGAAACCTGCTGGTTGACTTTCCGTCGTGATTCATATTTGCTTGAAATCCATAATAAAGTTTCACCTCCAGGAATTTTAAACAAAGAATCACCGTGTTTTTTTGTGGCAAAAGGCTAAAGCTTCCCAACTCCATCTTTCTACTGTGACTTCTCCAATATTAATTGAACAAATTGCTAAAGATTCAGCAACAAAGATGTCTAAAATACTGTGTAATTATGCCGTTAAAGCAGACGACTTTTAGCTGTGTGTGTGTGCAGCGCTCATATTTCCTTAAAACCTGTGACGTCTTGCATACACGTCATCATTACACAACGTTTTCAAGACGAAAATCCCGGGAAATTTAAAAATGTAATTTAGTAAACTATTGGCATGTGTTGCAATGTTAATATTTCATCATTGATATATAAACTATCAGACTGCGTGATGGCTGGTAGTGGGTTTCAATAGGCCTTTAAATATTTTTTGCTGGTGGTGTGCCTCCAGATTTTTTCCACGCAAAAAAATGGGCCTCGGCTCAAAAAAAGTTGAAAAAGACTGTGCTAGGGAGAAACAATGGAAGCGAGTCACAACGAAAAGAAGCACACACACGAACATCGCAATTTATCGATTATCACGTTCATTTTCAGTCGTCGTTTGATCAATTGATCGGCCCCGACTAATTCATGTCAGCGCAGGATGATATGTCGCTGTGTGAAAGTGCCGTCCATTTTCTGTTAAAAGTGGGCTTTTTTTTAGCTACAGTTTCGGGTTTGATGCAACTGTTCTGTCTTTGTAAAAGCAAAAAAAAAACCTCGAACGCCAAAACAGGAAGTGCCGCCTTTAGCAGATGAGGCACCTTCACGGAGGATTAGCGACGCTAAATACTTCCAGCATGAGGACGACAGCGTATCGAATAACGAGCTGTCAAGTGGAGGCCTTGTCAGAACCTTGTTTTCTTTTTCTTGTCGTCACCTTTTTTGTTTGTCTCCTTTCTATCATTTTGTGCCTCGGTTTACTCTTTTGTTAAAGACCAAAAGTATTCAGACAGCATCATTATTTTATGCTCTCATATTTTCTCGTTTGCTTGACAATCCAATGGAAAATCTGATTTTTCCTACTGTTGCACCGTGTTGTTGACGTATTGTAGTTTTTCAATTTTTCTCACAGTAACAAATACATAACATTTTTTGGGGAGGAACCAGGAATGTTAACATTGGATCAAATGTTAGATTTTTTTTGCCTTTGTTTCGTATTATTTTTTAAACTGAAATGTTAACAATGGATTTTCCCAGTTGATGAAATCTTGTAAACATTGCTCTGTTTAAAAATGAATTACTAGAATTTCTAATTGGGCTAACTGGCTTAATTTGTATTTGTTTTTTACAATATCGAGTAACCTAAACACATTTTTTTCTAGTATTTGTAGAGTGAAACAACTACTCTATTAAATAACAAAAAATAATGCGAGCTATATTAAAAACCTATTAAGGCGCAAGCTGTTTGTTTACATGCTTTTTTTTTTTAATTTCTCTTTGTTATTTGGGCTTATTGGACCCTAATTACAATAAAAAACTAAGAATCATCTATTTTTATGCTTAGTCCATAAGTAACAAATGTGTACTCCATGTTTAGTGACATGCTAATTCTTATTTTTACACTTTTTAACCCCCAAATTCCATTATATGTTATAATCTTCCAACTCCACCAGATGGCAGTGTAAGTGTCCACATAAGTGGCCATAAGACTCAAATTCAGTAGTGTACACACTTATAAAAATAAGAGCTAAAAAGTAAAGTAAAGTACCAATGATTGTCTCACACACGCTTGGTGTGGCGAAATTATTCTCTGCATTTGACCCATCACCCTTGATCACCCCCTGGGAGGTGAGGGGAGCGGTGAGCAGCAGCGGTGCCGCGCCCGGGAATCATTTTTGGTGATTTAACCCCCAATTCCAACCCTTGATGCTGAGTGCCAAGCAGGGAGGTAATGAGTCCCATTTTAAAAGTCTTTGGTATGACTCGGCCGGGGTTTGAACTCACAACCTACCGGCGGACACTCTAACCACTAGGCCACTGAGTAGCTAAAAGGTGCTGTCCACGCATGTGGCCACTAAAGCCTTTAGAGTTAATTTTTTTATTTGTTTTTGCAATGATCAAATAATCAGTGGCTTTGTGGTTAGGGTGTCCGACCTGAGATTGGTAGGTTGTGAGTTCAAACCCCAGCCGAGTCATACTAAAAACTATAAAAATGGCACCCATTACCTCCCTGCTTGGCACTCGGCATCAAAGGGTTGGAATTGGGGGTTGAATCAACAAAAATTATTCCCGGGCGTGGCCACCACTGCTGCTCACTGCTCCTCTCACCTCCCAGGGGGTGAACAAGGGTGATGGGTCAAATGCAGAGGAAAAATTTCACCACGCCTAGTGTGTGTGTGACAATCATACTTGCCAACCCTCCTGATTTTCTCGAGACTCCTGAATTTCAGTGCCCATCTCGAAAATCTCCCGGGGCAACCATTCTCCCGATTTCCACCCGGACAACAATAGCGTCCTCTACAACCTGTCGTCACGTCCACTTTTCCTCCATACAAACAGCATGCCGGCCCAGTCACATAATAAATGCGGCTTTTACACACATGTAAGTGAATGCAAGTCATACTTGTTCAACAGCCATACAGGTCACACTGAGGGTGGCCGTATAAACAACTTTAACACTGTGACAAATATGCGCCACACTGTGAACCCACACCCAACAAGAATGACAAAACACATTTCGGGAGAACATCCGCACCGTAATACAACATAAACACAACAGAACAAATGATGATGATGGATTAGATTTATATCGCGCTTTTCTATTGTTAGATACTCAAAGCACTCACAGAGAAGTGGGAACCCATCATTCATTCTCACCTGGTGGTGGTAAGCTACATCTGTAGCCACAGCTGCCCTGGGGTAGACTGACGGAAGCGCGGCTGCCAGTTTGCGCCTACGGCCCCTCCGACCACCACCAATCATTCATTCTTCATTCATTTACCATCGTGAGCGGCACCGGGGGCAAGGGTGAAGTGTCCTGCCCAAGGACACAACGGCAACAATTTTTGGGGATGTCAATAGGTGGGAAGCGAACCTACAACCCTTAGGTTTCTGGCACGGCCGCTCTACCCACTACGCCATGCCGCCCCAAATACAGAGAAGCCCTTGCAGCACTAACTTTTCAGGGACGATTTCGGAGGTCTCAAGGTTGGCAAGTATGGTGACAATAATTGGTACTTTAACTTTCACTTTAACCTATTCCTTTTTGACATAATCTTCAAGTACGGTAGATCAAGTGGTATTCTTAGGGCTTTATCCAAGAAAAACAACATCAAAACTAAGACTTGCAGTAGTGAGACTGCAGATGCAAAATGTCGACATCTTCCTTCTCCTTTTTAGTTCTAGTGTTGACTCTTAAGCTTCACATTCCTAATTAGGCGATGATAGTCCGTTTTTAGATGTAGCCCACAACAAACGAGATAACATTTTTGATTTTGTGTTTCGTTCATTTGTGTTCTGTCGTGTGCTTTTTGTCTGATCAGTTTGCTTTTGTTTGTTGTCTCTCAGGTGGGCACCAGTCGCTTGTTGTGTGACCCTTTTTTGTTACGCCTCCACCGTAGTTCCTCGTTAGACGTCCCTTCCGTTTCTTCCCTTCGTCTTTTCTTTGGTTCCTCTCCCTCGTGTGCCTGCTGTGTTCTGACGTGAGCCCACTTTTTGAAAGGAAAAAAAAACACGGGGATATGATGAAATGTTGCGCTGTTATCCCTCCCCCACCCCCCCTCAGTCCCCCACGGCTCAGCACGCTCCTTTGAGTTGACCGACCGGGCCCCACAGGTAGCCTACTGATCCGCTCGTTTGACCCCAAGGTGAGACACAAAAAGAAACTTTCGGAATTTAGCGAGTAACCTTTAGACCAGGGGTGTCCAAACTTCCTTCTCTGAAGCATGCAGGAGCCATTTTGATGTTGTTGTTTTTTTATTTTCAAAATAATACAATATATAATGTTTTTTTGTTTTTTTTTACCTTTAAGGTTAATGATAAGTGTGACCAGCAGATGGCAGTCAAACATAAGATATATGTGTAGACTGCATTATGATGGCAATATGACTCAAGTGAACAACACAAACAAAATAATACAATATATAGATCAGGGTTGTCAGGGCCACATGGAGAAAAATATACTCTCAAGTGGGCCGGACTGGTAAAATAACGGCACGATAACGTAAAAATAAAGACAACTTCAGTTTGTTTTCTTTGTTTAAAAATAGAAAAAGCACATTCTGGAAATGCACAAATCATAATGTTGTTGGGTTTGTTTTACACTAACATGTTGCGGTTAATAGTAGTCTATCTTTATTTGTCGTTGTTTATACTTTATGAATAAATTATGTAAAAATCATCAGTAAACTCATTGGTGTTGATTTTAAATCTGTCAAGATACAAAAATAATATCAAAATCAAATTACGGGATGTTATTTAGGTGGTTTGGTATAAACTCAACTCGTGTTTGGAGGAAGAAGAATACTGAGTTGCATCCCAAGAACACCACACCTACTGTGAAGCATGGGGGTGGAAACATCATGCTTTGGGGCTGTTTTTCTGCTAAGGGGACAGGACGATTGATCCGTGTTAAGGAAAGAATGAATGAATTTGAGCCAAAACCTCCTTCCATCAGTGAGAGCTTTGAATGGTTGACCAAATACTTATTTTCCACCATAATTTACAAATAAATTCTTTAAAATTCCTACAATTTTTTTTCACATTCTGTCTCTCACAGTTGAAGTGTACCTATGATGAAAATTACAGACCTCTGTCATCATTTTAAGTGGGAGAACTTGCACAATCGGTGGCTGACTAAATACTTTTTTGCCCCACTGTAGCATAATCTATGTCCTGTATTATTACGTATTTTACAATGTACTTCTTTTATATTTCCTGTATTTTATATTATGACTTTGAACTGTTTTATATTTTAATTTTGTATCCTGTAAAGCGTCTTTGAGTATTCATAAAAGCGCTATACCAAATAAAATGTATTATTATTATTATTAATCTACAAAGATACAAATAATTGCTATTGTGACATCTAGTGGACACATTTAGAACAGCAGTTTCTTTCTTTCAAAAATGTTGGCTCATTTTTATACTTAGCCAACTCATCCTGTGGGCCGACTAAAACCTGTCCGCGGGCCTGATCCGGCCCTCGGGCCGTACGTTTGACACCCCTGGGTTATACATTAAATCAGGGGTCACCAATGTGGTGCCCGCGGGCACCAGGTAGCCCGTAAGGACCAGATGAGTCGCCCGCTGGCCTGTTCTAAAAATAGCTCAAATAGCAGCACTTACCAGTGAGCTGCCTCTATTTTTAAAATATTATTTATTTACTAGCAAGCTGGTCTCGCTTTGCTCAACATTTTTGATTCTAAGAGAGACAAAACTCAAATAGAATTTGAAAATCCAAGAAAATATTTTAAAGACTTGGTCTTCACTTGTTTAAATAAATTATTGTATTTTTTTACTTTGCTTCTTATAACTTTCAGAAAGACAATTTTAGAGAAAAAATACAACCTTAAAAATGATTTTAGTATTTTTAAACACATATACCTTTTTAGCTTTTAAATTCCTTCCTCTTCTTTCTTGACAATTTAAATCAATGTTTAAGTATTTTTTTTTTATTGTAAAGAATAATAAATACATTTTAATTAAATTCTTCATTGAACTTATGTTTTTTTCGACGAATAATATTTGTGAAATATTTCTTCAAATTTATGATTAAAATAAAAAAAAAAAATTCTGGCAAATCTAGAAAATCTTTAAAATCAAATTTAAATCTTATTTCACAGTCTTTAGAATTTCTTTTAAAATTTTTGTTCTGGAAAATCTAGAAGAAATGATGATTCGTCTTTGTTAGAAATATAGCTTGGCCCAATTTGTTATATATTCTAACAAAGTGCAGATTGGATTTTAACCTATTTAAAACATGTCATCAAAATTCTAAAATTAATCTTAATCAGGAAAAATGACTAATGACGTTCCATAAATTCATTTTTCAATTTTTTCAAAAAGATTCGAATTAGCTAGTTTTTCTCTTCTTTTTTTCGGTTGAATTTTGAATTTTAAAGAGTCGAAATTGAACATAAACTATGTTTCAACATTTAATTTTCATTTTTTTTCCTGTTTTCTCCTCTTTTAAACCGTTCAATTAAGTTTTTTTTTCGTCATTTATTCTCTACAAAAAACCTTCCGTAAAAGGAAAAAAAAATGTACGACAAAAATACCCATTTTTTAATATATATATATAGATTTATTTATTAAAGGTAAATTGAACAAATTGGCTATTTCTGGCAATTTATTTAAGTGTGTATCAAACTGGTAGCCCTTCGCATTAATCAGTACCCAAGAAGTAGCTCTTAAAAAGGTTGGTGACCCCTGCATTAAATAGTATTCCTGAATTATAATTGCTTTTTCATTGATATTAATTTTGATTATTTATTTCATTTTATTTATTCTGGCACACAACCCTTTGTACTCTTTTTTTTTTTTTTTTGTTCTTTGTCTAATCAATTGGTTTTTACCTTTTCAGTTTTTAATGCCTTCTGTCTTCTTCGGCAGACGGCTACGCCTTTTCCCAAGACGAGAACGGCGTGGTGTCTCAGTCGGAGGTGATCCGGGCGTACGACACCACCAAAGAGAGGAGCCGGGAGTGGTGAGCGCCCGCCAATCAGTCGCCAGTGCCACTGCGACCACCCGCTTGGTGGTTTTCTTGTTCCTGGACGGCGGGTGACGCTTTTTTTGGTGGGGTGGACGATGAGTACGACCGCAGACAGATACGAATGGGACCATGGATTCTTTGAGGAAGGCAACGAGCACGTTTGCTCGATTTTTTTGGAGAACGGTTACGAGCGCTGAAGCGAAACCGGTAAAAATGGAAGCGCGAGACGCGAGGGGTGTGACGGTACGCCGCGCTCACGGTACAGCTCGGCGTGAAGGTTCATTTTGGGGAAAAAAAAACGCTTGAATGAGTTTTAAAATGAAAATATCGCAGCAGGTAATTCTGTAGTACCATTTTTAATATCTAATTTTTTTTTTACTAAATCCCTTAATCGCCTGATGTGCGGAACGAATAGTTTCAGCTTGGATATTTTACACGGAAGGCCTAGTGCTCCCCGACCAGGAGACCTTAGCATGGGGTTTTCAAGTTCTGCCTTCTCCTTGGCACTTTTGCCGCGCAGTACAGAAGTACCTCAACTTACCAGCTTCATTGCTTCTTAACTCAAAATTCTTGTATCTGAAATCAATTTCATTGCCCCCCACCCCCTCCCCCCCGCCCCCCCTTAAAAAAATAAACGGCACAATTTTAACTCGTAAAATGCCTTTTAAAAAACAAAGGTTTGAATGACAAATATTGTTTGAGAAACGGTACATGTAGCACAGTGGTCCCCAACCACCGGGCCGGGCCGCGGCCCGATTGGTACCGGGCCGCAGAAGAATTTTTTATTAAAATTAAAATTAAATCAACATAAAAAACACAATATACACTTACAATTAGTGCACCAACCACAAAATTGTCCCTTTTTCATGACAAAAACGTCCCTTTTTCATGAAAAAAAAATAAAATAAATAAAGAAAAAAAACGGGTCATCAAAATTCTAAAATTAATCTTAATAAGGAAAAAATACTAATGATGTTCCATAAATTATTTTTTAAATTTTTTTCAAAAAGATTCGAATTAGCTAGTTTTTCTCTTCATATTTTTCGGTTGAATTTTGAATTTTAAAAAGTCGAAATTGAAGATAAACTATGTTTCAAAATCTTATTTTCCTTTTTTTCCTGTTTTCTCCTCTTTTAAACCGTTCAATTAAGTGTTTTTTTTCATCATTTATCCTCTACAAAAAACCTTCCGTAAAAGGAAAAAAAATGTACGACAGAATGACATATAGATTTATATATAGATTTATTTATTAAAGGTAAATTGAGCAAATTGGCTATTTCTGGCAATTTATTTAAGTGTGTATCAAACTGGTAGCCCTTAGCATTAATCAGTACCCAAGAAGTAGCTCTTGGTTTCAAAAAGGTTGGTGACTCCTGCTCTTAAGGATGTTGTGACCAAATACAAACACATGCTAGTTCACAATCATATAAGAAAATGGTACACGGTATAATTTACCACAGTAGCTTACATCAAAACTACAAGCTAAAAAGAGAGAAAAAATGACTGCGAATCCAGGCCAAAAAAATGATGGACAAAATATAATGACCTGGATGAAGATACAGAGAACATCCATGATGTTCATATGATGGCTAAGTATACAGCACTAGTCTTTGATATGTTAGGCGAGGGACAAGTTGAGGTACCTCTGTATTTCTTTTTTTTTTTTTAAGAGTTGTTTATTTTCTAGTAAAACCCCAAATTGGTCGATGAGCGAATGTAATAGTTGCACTGGGTTTTACCGGAAAGGCCAAGTGTTCCCTAAGCAGAAGACCTTTACGGCGAAAGTGGCTTTTTCAAGCTCAGGCTTCTCCTTGGCGCTGTGTTTGCTACTTGCTTATTACATTGAGACTTGTTGAGTAGCGATAACGTCGAGGTCGTGTACCGTCACACCCCCGCTGAACGCCCTTCCTCGTGACCGGGCGTCCCCGAGTCAAAGATTCTAAAAGGTCGGCTTGCCAAAGAGCAGTCGCGTGTACAATCCCGTGAAGTACTCGTGAATTCGGTTAAAGGGGAACATTATCACAATTTCAGAAGGGTTAAAACCATTAAAAATCAGTTCCCAGTGGCTTATTTTATTTTTCCAAGTTTTTTTTCAAAATGTTACCCATCACGCAATATCCCGAAAAACGGCTTTAAAGTGCCTGATTTTAACCATCGTTATAAACACCCGTCCATTTTCCTGCGACGTCACAGCGTGAAAGATGGCGGATAGCACAGAAAGGTATAGCATAGTCGCTCGGATTCGGACTCGGATTTCAGCGGCGCAAGCGATTCGACAGATTACGCATGTATTGAAACGGATGGTTGGAGTGTGGAGGCAGGTAGCGAAAACGAAATTGAAGAAGAAACTGATGCTATTGAGCCATATCACGACAGACAGCGGCAACGAGGACAAATTCGGCGATCGCCTTCTAACCAATGATTGCATCTTTTGACCACTGGTGCAACTTGAATCCGTCGATTGGTATGTGTTTGTTTGGCATTAAATGTGGGTGGAGGGAAAGGCTGGATGCAAATATAGCTACAAATTGTTACGACTCGGAGTAAGAAGAGGACCCAGATGCAGAGAGGAAGTTCAAAAAATAAATATTTTATTTTGAAACAACTTTTTACCTCAAGTGCAAAAAGTATTTCGCAAGAATAATCAATACGCGGAAAAATAATTCCGAGGATAAACGATTAACTCAAAATCACTCCACAAAAATAAGGAGGAATACTAATCTAAGGAAATTCTAAAGAAAAAAATAATATCAATATAAATAAACCAAAAGCGCTCCAACAGGAGAAAAAAAACACCAAACTACCTATATATATATATATATATATATATATATATATATATATATATATATATATATATATATATATATATACATACACTGACTATGAATAACAAAAAATCACTCAATGAGACAATAAATTCGAAATTTGGAAAAACAAAAACTCACCCATTAGGTAGACAAAGGATAAGCAAGGAAGCTCGAAGGAGGAAAAAGTCAACTCAAAATTACAGCAAAAAACTGCTTGATCCATAAGGGGGAACCAGGAAAACAGGAGCAAGACAAAGAGGGTTTTCGAGGACATGGACATGAACGCTAGAAGGCACGATAATCGAGACGATCTGGCAACGGACAAAAAGAGGCGTGAGCTTAAATAGGATATGGAATGATGGAAACAGGTGGACACAATGAGGGATCAGGGATGACGTCAGACTGGTGACACAAGAGGAAGGACCCGTGATCTGAAACAAGAGGGTAGCTTTTCAAAATAAAACACGTAAATCACAAGACAGAAAAACCAAGACAAGACTTCCCTCACCGCGGTGTGACAAAATGAGTCATAATGATGCAATATGTACATACAGCTAGCCTGAATAGCATGTTAGCATGGATTAGCTTGCAGTCATGCCGTGCGTAAATATGTTTGATTAGCACATAAGTCAATAACATCAACGAAACTCACCTTTGTGATTTTGTTGACTTTATCGTTGGAAATGCATCTGCTTTGAGTGTCGCAGGATATCCACACATCTCTGTCGTAGCATCGCTATCGTGGGTAGCGATGCTACGACAGAACAGAACAAACGAGGGACTTTCCCATCTTTTGACCACTGGTGCAACTTGAATCTGTCGATTGGTATGTGTTTGTTTGGCATTAAATGTGGGTGGGTGGGTGGAGGGAAAGGCTGGATGCAAATATAGCTACAAATGAGGCATAATGGTGCAATATGTACATACAGCTAGCCTAAATAGCATGTTAGCATCGATTAGCTTGCAGTCATGCCTTGCGCAAATATGTCTGATTAGCACATAAGTCAATAACATCAACAAAACTCACCTTTGTGCTTTCGCTGACTTTATCGTTGGAAATGCATCTGCTTTGAGTGTCGCAGGATATCCGCACATTCTTGCCATCTCTGTCGTAGCATCGCTATCGTCGGTGTGCAGAACAAACAAGGGAATTTCGCATCTTTTGACCACTGGTGCAACTTAAATCCGTCGATTGGTATGTGTTTGTTTGGCATTAAATGTGGGTGGAGGGAAAGGCTGGATGCAAATATAGCCACAAATGAGGCATAATGATGCAATATTGTACATACAGCTAGCCTAAATAGCATGTTAGCATCGATTAGCATGCCGTGACCATTGATATGTCTGATTAGCACACTCCACGTAAGTCAACTTGAATCCGTCCCTGATCGTGTTGTTACACCGTCCGACAACACACCGACGAAAACAGTCGAAATAACGGAAAATAACAGCTGATTTGACTTGGTTTGTGTAATTTGTTTGAGAAAATGGCAGAACGCTTCGTGTTGTGACGTCACGGGTGAAAGGTCATCGCTCCGACAGGCTATCAAATGAAAGGCGTCTAAATCGCCAAATTCACCCTTTTAGAGTTCGGAAATTGGTTAAAAAAACAAATGGTCTTTTTTCTGCAACATCAAGGTATATATTGACGCTTATATAGGTCTGGTGATAATGTTCCCCTTTAAAACCCCCCGACCGCCACTTTCTCCCACTTACTTTTCATTCCCCGCACTAAAGGAAGCGCCTTACATCTGCATCATGCCTTCATCCTCTCTTCTACACACATTTTCTCTTCCTTTCTCAAGCAATGTATTGAATCCTGTGCCTGCTTTCCGCTCGGGATTGGTTTTCGATGGACGATAGCATTCCACACATCCCCCTCGCCCCCCCGCCATCACAAAGGTGCCTACGTTTCCGTTTAGGAGCCGGCGTAGGACGCACACGTTCAGAAAAAGGGGGGAAAAACAAAAAAAACGAGATTGAGACCCTTCCAACATAAGTGCCATTAGCTAACAAAGAGAGAGAGAAAAAATACCCTGGATTATCCACGGCAACCCAGAGTTATGATTTTGTGGATTTGTATTTTTATATTCGGAGACGTACACACATTTTTGCATTTGACTGGCTTTGTAACCTTTGACCCCGCCCCCTCCCCCCCCACCACCACCCCCACAGGACACGGCGCTTACTTAAACGTCTCTCAGTGGTGAATATTGTTACTGCTCGGTTTATTTCTAATTATTGTATTTAATACTTCATGTCTGTGCGATGGCTTTCTTCTCCCTATGGGAGATACGACTTCTGACTGTGTGTGTGTGTGTGTGTGTGTGTGTGTGTGTGTGTGTGTGTGTGTGTGTGTGTGTGTGTGTGTGTGTGTGTGTGTGCGTGTGTGTGCATGTGCATGTGAAGTACGC
>NC_084639.1:10499622-10524622 GCF_033978795.1 Nerophis ophidion | reverse complement strand
AAACGGTACAATTTTAACTTGTAAAATGCCTTTTTAGAAAGAAAAACAAAGGTTTAAATGAGAAACATTGTCTGAGAAACAGTACACTAGTTTTATGAAGTAATTTAATAACAATGTACAACATTTACCATGGAGAGTGGACTTCTACGGCATCTCCTTCGAGCTGTTTTTCCATCAAACACTCCATCAGCAGCTTTTCCAGATTTTCATGGATAAATGTGCACCATTTAAACCAGACCTGGGCAAATTAATACCCGTTAAAGGCCTACTGAAATGAGATTTTCTTATTTAAACGGGGATAGCAGGTCCATTCTATGTGTCATACTTGATCATTTTGCGATATTGCCATATTTTTGCTGAAAGGATTTAGTAGAGAACATCGACGATAAAGTTCGCAACTTTTGGTCGCTAATAAAAAAGCCTTGCCTGTACCGGAAGTAGCAGACAATGTGCGCGTGACGTCACGGGTTGTGGAGCTCCTCATAGCCTCACATTGTTTATAATCATAGCCAGCAGCAGCTAGAGCTATTCGGACCGAGAAAGTGACAATTCCTCCATTAATTTGAGTGAGGATGAAAGATTTGTGGATGAGGAAGTTTAGAGTGAAGTAATAGAGGAAAAAAAAAAAAGGCGACGGATCCAGGCGGCGTTTCAGATATAATTAGACACATTTACTAGGATAACTCTGGAAGATCCCTTACCTGCTTATTGTTTTAATAATGTTTTAGTGAGATTGTAAAGTCGTACTTGAAAGTCGGATGGCTGCGGTGAAAGCCAGTGTCTCTGAGAGAAGCCCAGGAGCCAAGATCCCAGCTGCCTTTTTGAGCTGCAGGAGGAGGTCCCATAATCCACTGAAGTCTCCGGTAAGAGCCGACTTAATATCACAATTGATTGACATGTGGTAGAGAAACATGTTCGCTTGACAGCTCTGTGTTAAAGCTTCACAGCAAAGAAACACCGGCTGTGTTTCGGTTGCTAAAGGCAGCTGCAATCCACCGCTTTCCACCAACAGCATTATTCTTTGACGTCTCCACTATTAATTGAACAAATTGCAAAAGATTCAGCAACACAGATGTCCAAATTACTGTGTAATTATGCGATGAAAAGAGACGACTTTTAGCCGTGTGTGGTGCTGGGCTATTATGTCCGCTACAACCTGAGACGTCACAAAGAAACGTGAAGATGTTGCAACATCCACATCAATCCTTTTAATGTTATAGCAACAAGAAGGTTGAGTAGGCGTAAACAAACTAAACCATTATAAATCTGATGATTAATAACTTCAATATTTGTTGTCATGATTAACTATTTATCATGTTGTGGAAGAAGCCCACTAAATACTAACGTGAACTATTTGTTTACGGAGAATTTAGTTTGATGTGATCGAACAAATTCAACAATATTACATAGTGACCCAAAATATTTGGGTAATATTTCCATGACTTTTTTTTTTTTTTTAAACGTTCAAAAAATTTATATTGTGTAAAAAGTACTCAATTGTTGTAATGTTGGGACTTAATTCTGGTAAAGTTGCAACTTTTTTCACGCAGAAACTCAATTTAGGAAGCTGACTTTTCCGTTTTACAAACTTTTAGATCGAGACAAATAGGCTGTGTGCGAATGTTTTGTCCATTTATTTATTTTGCATAGAGGCCGGCCGTTTTGGACGTCACATTAATATAATGTAATAAATCACGGTGGCAGAGGGGTTAGTGCGTCTGCCTCACAATACGAAGTTCCTGCAGTCCTGGGTTCAAATCCAGGCTCGGGATCTTTCTGTGTGGAGTTTGCATGTTCTCCCTGTGAATGCGTGGGTTCCCTCCGGGTACTCCGGCTTCCTCCCACTTCCAAAGACATGCACCTGGGGATAGGTTGATTGGCAACACTAAATTGGCCCTAGTGTGTGAATGGGAGTGTGAATGTTGTCTGTCTGTGTTGGCCCTGCGACCAGGTGGCGACTTGTCCAGGGTGTACCCTGCCTTCCGCCCGATTGTAGCTGAGATAGGCGCCAGCGCCCCCCGCGACCCTGAAAGGGAATAAGCGGTAGGAAATGGATGGATGGTAATATTATAGTTTTATTCCTATAAACCTTAGTTCTGGTCCGACTTATTTTTATCAAAATATGATTTTTTTTCTTGCAAAAACTTTGTAAACTTTTTTTTTTTTTCTCATAATGCTAAAAAAAACGTTTTGGATTTTTCAAAAACTTTGCAAAAAATAGCATTTTTTGTCATAATGCTAAAAAAAAACCTGCTACAAAATGTTTTGTATTTTTCCAAAAACTTTGCAAAAAAAAAAAGCATTTTTTTGTCGTAATGCTAAAAAACTAAACTGCTACAAAATAATGTTTTATTTTGCATGAAACGATTTGCTTGGTTTTTTTTTAAACTCTTGTGCCAATATTCTTGTGGTGTTCTTGCAGTGGACAGAAGGTGGGGTGATATTTTCTCATCTCTCGGAAGTATTTTGCAGACAGAAAGACTCACACTGTTTTGGGAGAAGGTCATGGAAAAAAAAAAAAGGTGTATTTCGCAAGAAAAAGCATAAGACAAGATACAAAGGGACAAGAGGAATGTGACAAATGCTGACAGCGGCGAGGAAGACGTAAGTTTCACAGTCGGCGAGGCACCAGAGAGCCAGTCGCTACCTGTTGATGCAACCTAAGCCTCCACCGCCAGGCCCGTTGAGCACCGACAATGAGCGATCACCGCGCCACATTCCTGCTGTCAAGTCCGCTGAGAGGACGGCGCCTCCGCTTTGGTCCACTGACACAGAGATAAAAACATCTCGGGATCGTCCACAAGTACAATTCCCTGCTTCTGGAGTGAAAGTGGTGTTGTACTCCCCGTACTCAAGTGTCCCACACTGTCAACTCTGCCCGAAGTCGGCGAATCCTTTAGTGGAAGCGAAAGGGTCCGGCTGCAGGGGGAAGAAGTACTGCTGGGGCAGCAGGAAGGCGGGCTGGGAGGGAGCGTGGCCAGACGGGGGGACATGAGGCGACCTGTAGGGCGGCGGCGGCGGCGGCGGAGCTAAAGTCTGATGGTTCTGCGTAGGAGTGGACGCCGGCGAGACGGCGGTCGGCGACACCAAGCATCCGTGCTGCTGCCCGCCGACGGAGAACCTCCTCATGGAGCTGCCGCCCCCCGCCGAGCTGGAGCTGGTGGTGGCCGTGCTGGACTGCCTCGACGGGGCGCGGAGGCCCGGCTGCGCGGCGGTGAGGATCATGGGGATGGTCTCGCCCTGGCAGCTGCGCAGCGAGAAGCGGATGGGCGGCTGGGCGGGCTGCTTGGGGCGCAGGCAGGTGCAGCAGTAGACGGCCACCAGGGAGCCCACCACCACGAAGGCCACGAAGATGCTGCCCACCACCAGGAAGGGCATGTAGACGGGCTCTGGAGGGGGGAGACACTCGTCAGACTTCACGCCGCACGGATCCCAAACAGGACTCTATAACTCTTATTTTTTTGTGATAGTGATTGGAGCACATACTTGTTGCTCACAAAAAAACATTCATGAAGTTTGGTTCTTTTATGAGTTTATTATGGCAATATGTTTGGAGGAGACAGGGTGAGGCCTTTAATCCCAGGAACACCAGACCTACCGTCAAACATGGTGGTGGTAGTATTATGCTCTGGGCCTGTTTTGCGGCCAATGGAACTGCTGCTTTACAGAGAGTAAATGGGACAATGAAAAAAGGAGGATTGCCTCCAAATTCTTCAGGACAAAACATTTATGAAGTTTGATTCTATTATAAATTTATTATGGGTCTACTGGAAATGTGACCGTGTCAAAAGTATACATACAGCAATGTTAATATTTGCTTACATGTCCTTTAGCAAGTTTCACTGCAATAAGGCGCTTTTGGTAGCCATCCACAAGCTTCTGGTTGAATTGTTGACCACTCTTGGTGCAGTTGAGCTAAATGTGTTGGACTTGTTTCTTCAGCATTGTCCACACGTTTAAGGCAGGACTTTGGGGAGGCCATTCTAAAACCTTAATTCTAGCCTGATTTAGCCATTCCTTTACCACTTTTGACGTGCGTTTGGGGTCACTGTCCCGTTTGAACACCCAACAGCGCCAAAGACCCAACCCCCGGACTGATGATTTTAGCTTGTCCTGAAGGTAATCCTCCTTTTTCATTGTCCCATTTACTCTCTGGAAAGCACCAGTTCCATTGGCAGCAAAACAGGCCCAGAGCATAATACTACCACCACCATGCTTGACAGTAGGCGTAGTGTTCCTGGAATTAAAAGCCTCACTTTTTCTCCTCCAAACATATTGCTGGGTATCGTGGCCAAACAGCTCTATTTTTGTACCATCTGACCACAGAACTTTCCTCCAGAAGGTCTTATCTTTGTCCATGTGATGTCGCTTTCCTCGTAATATTTTGACATTATATTCAGTTTTTTATCTGAAATGATCCGACTAAAACTTCAGAATATTCAAAGTTTAGCCATCAATATTTGGCGTTGAATTCTGACTTCCTAATCGTATTATTACCACTCTGTCGTTTTTCACAGGATTTTTGCAGCTAATTTATGGATTTTTCTTCCATGACGGCCATAATGTTTTGTATTCATCGACAAGTTGTCATTAGACACCGACAGAGACACTGAAATGGTGTGTTGTTGTGTGTGCTATGGTGCCATCTTTTGGACGAGTTCGCTCAATGCAAGTGGTGCAGGTTGGAAAAAGTACTTCCTGTTTGAAAGCCTTGAACCGGAAGTAAAACATTCATCCCATTTCTACTCACATGGATTCTTCATCACTCTAAGCCACCTTTGTAAGTTTTACAATATAAGTAAAACAATTCTTACTTACTAAACCGTCTCATGTCTGTAGGAGTGTTCCCATGCATATTTGTACATGCCATCGTGATGTAATCAAGCTAGCGTCATTAGCAATTGCGAATAAGCTAACACATTATTAGTATTATTAACTTACAATGCTATTCTTTTTGTATTATTTCAGTTTCACAAATTCCTCAGTAAATTCACCAAAACATCACTGTGGACTTCTTGAGTTTGTTAAGCTGATTGGAGAGCTAGCTTCCGCAGCTAGTGGGTCCATGACGACGACTTCTGTTTTGTTTGATCAGCCCTTTTACTGCCCTGTTACAGACATCGTTTGGAAACAAAGGTATGTAAATAAACATATACAGAATCTTTCTTACTGGTACATGTAAAACTATTCATTTCTTCTCAAATTTAGGTGTGGCTTAAATACCGAAAAATATTTTCTTGATGGAAGGAAAAAGAAAGTGACATTTAAACACAGCAAGGGTGTCAAACTCTTTTTTATTGAGGGCCACATCGCAGTTATGGTTGCCCTTAACAATAAGTAAAATATATGAATATACATCCTGTATGTATATAAATATATATATATATGTATATATATATATATATATATGTATATATATACATATATATGTATATATATATATATATATATATATATATATAAAATACATTAACTATATACAGCAGGGGTCACCAACCTTTTTGAAACCAAGAGTTACTTCTTGGATACTGATTAATGCGAAGGGCTACCAGTTTGATACACACTTAAATAAATTGCCAGAAATAGCCATTTTGCTCAATTTACCTTTAATATATACATATAAATGGGTATTTCTGTCTGTCATTCCGTCGTACATTTTTTTTCCTTTTACGGAAGGTTTTTTGTAGAGAATAAATTATGAAAAAAACACTTAATTGAACAGTTTAAAAGAGTTATGAAAATTTCATTTTTAAACATAGTTCATCTTCAATTTCGACTCTTTAAAATTCAAAATTCAACCAAAGAAAGAAGAGAAAAACTAGCTAATTTGAATCTTTTTGAAAAGATTAAAAAAAGAATTTATGGAACATCATTAGTAATTTTTCCTTATTAAGATTAATTTTACAATTTTGATGACATGTTTTAAATAGGTTAAAATCCAATCTGCACTTTGTTAGAATATATAACAAATTGGACCAAGCTATATTTCTAACAAAGACAAATCATTATTTCTTCTAGATTTTCCAGAACAAAAATTTTGAAAGAAATTCAAAAGACTTTGAAATAAGATTTAAATTTGATTCTACAGATTTTATAGATTTGCCAGAATAATTTTTTTGAATTTTAATCTTAAGTTTGAAGAAATATTTCACAAATATTCTCCGTCGAAAAAACATAAGCTAAACTTAAGAATTAAATTAAAATGTATTTATTATTCTTTACAATAAAAAAAAAAATACTTGAACATTGATTTAAATTGTCAGGAAAGAAGAGGAAGGAATTTAAAAGGTAAAAAGGTATATGTGTTTAAAAATCCTAAAATCATTTTTAAGGTTGTTGTTTTTTTCTCAAAAATTGTCTTTCTGAAAGTTAT
This sequence comes from Nerophis ophidion, assembly GCF_033978795.1. Lineage (NCBI taxonomy): Eukaryota > Metazoa > Chordata > Actinopteri > Syngnathiformes > Syngnathidae > Nerophis > Nerophis ophidion. Next base: position 10,518,249 of record NC_084639.1, on the reverse strand, counting down.
AAGAAGCAAAGTAAAAAAAAAAAAAAGAATTTATTTAAACAAGTGAAGACCAAGTCTTTAAAATATTTTCTTGGATTTTCACATTCTGTTTGAGTTTTGTCTCTCTTAGAATTAAAAATGTCGAGCAAAGCGAGACCAGCTTGCTAGTAAATAAATACAATTTAAAAAATAGAGGCAGCTCACTGGTAAGTGCTGCTATTTGAGCTATTTTTAGAACAGGCCAGCGGGCGACTCATCTGGTCCTTACGGGCGACCTGGTGCCTGTGAGCACCGTGTTGGTGACCCCTGATATACAGTATAATACAATAACTATATATATGTATATATATTTTTTTACATAAGCTTCAAAAAGTATTTTACTTTAAAAATTGGCAGCTCAATCACAGGGTTTTTTTACAGCATATAAAAAATGTTTATAAATGAAAGGGACGGCGTGGCGCAGTGGGAGAGTGACCACGCAACCCGAGGGTCCCTGGTTCAAATCCCACCTAGTACCAACCTCGTCACGTCCGTTGTGTCCTGAGCAAGACACTTCACCCTTGCTCCTGATGGGTGCAAGGTTGGCGCCTTGCATGGCAGCTCCCTCCATCAGTGTGTGAATGTGTGTGTGAATGGGTAAATGTGGAAGTAGTGTCAAAGTGCTTTGAGTACCTTGAAGGTAGAAAAGCGCTATACAAGTACAACCCATTTATTATTTATTTATTTAAATGGAATGGAGAAACAATATCACTGTTTTTAGTGGTAAAATTCAAGCAACAGAGCTGCCAGTTTGTTTTTTTTTACAGTAAAATCTTGTTTTAATGTTTCTTGGTTTGTTTTTTAATGTTTTAGTATCTTTATGTGGAGAAAAAACAGTACAAAAGTTGATTTTTACAATACAAACAAAAAACAAAACGCAGTCTGTGGAATTTAACCATAAAATCTATTGTCAGTTTTACAGTCTACAATTTGATTGATAATTTGTTTTGAAATCATAAGTCAAGCAGATGTTTAACTACAGTATTTAACTTTATTTTACCCCAAAAATATTTTTGGAATACATGATGATATATTTTGATAATATTGAACTTTAAAAGATATGCAATTGCATGCAGTACATGATGTTTAATGTCAAAAGGTAAAGAACAAATATATTTAGTAAGAAAAGAGTAAGCATTCTATTCACTTAATTATTTCCAGGCTTTCGCAAACCACATAAGATAATGTGGCGGGCCAGATTTGGCCCCCGGGCCTCGAGTTGAACACTGTATAAATAGATAATAAGTAATTAAATACATTTGTGGTATGTTTCTTGATGGAAGTAAACGGAAAGTGTCATTTTAAAGGCAATGTCGTGCTTGTTGGGACTGTAAACGTGGATATAGGTCACTTCAGTGTAATCAGTCAAAACAAGCATCATCGGCGCGTGTAAATGCCATCTTCGACTGTCTGAACGCCAAATGAGTCCCGGATTTGTAAACGGAAAAATTTGGGAACATCCTCAGATGCCACTAAATACAGTCGTGGTCCTAAGTTTACATACACTTGTGAAGGACATAATGTTATTGCTGTCTTGAGTTTCCAATCATTTTTACAAAGCTGATGATTTTAGGTTGTCCTGAAGAATTTGGAGCTAATTCTCCTTTTTCCTTGTCCCGTTTACGCTCTGTCAAGCACCAGTTCCATTGGCAGCAAAACAGGCCTAGAGCGTAGTACTACCACCACCATGCTTGACGGTAGGTGTGGTGTTCCTGGGATTAGTGAAGTGAATTAAAAAAGTACCAATGATTGTCACACACACACTAGGTGTGGTGAAATTTGTCCTCTGCATTTGACCCATCCCCGTGTTCACCGTCTGGGAGGTGAGGGGAGCAGTGGGCAGCATTTATATTTATATAGCGCTTTTCTCTAGTGAAACCCAATATCTAAGTTACATTGAAACCAGTGTGGGTGGTACTGGGAGCAGGTGGGTAAAGTGTCTTGCCCAAGGACAAAACGGCAGAGACAAGGATGGTGAATGCGGGGGTCGAACCTGGAACCCTCAAGTTGCTGGCACGGCTACTCCACCATCTGAGCTATACCGCCGATTAAAGGCCTCACCTTTTCTCCTCCAAACATATTGCTGGGTATTGTGGCCCTAACAGCTCAATTTTTGTTTCATCTGACCACAGAACTTTCCTCCAGAAGGTCTTATCTTTGTCCATGTGATGTCGTTTTCCTCGTAATATTTTAACTTTATATTCATTTTTTTTTATCTGAAATGATCCGACTAAAGCTAAGATTTAAATTTCAGAATATTCCCAGTTTAGCCTGCAATATTTAGCATTGAATTATGACTTCCTAATCGTAATATTACAACTCTTGTTGTAACAACTCTAAACTTGGGTCATTTTTGGGCCTGTTTTGTTGCCAATGGAACTGGTGTTTTACAGAGAGTAAATGGGACAATGAAAAAGGAGGATTACCTCAAAATTCTTCAGGACAACCTAAATTCATCAGCCCGGAGGTTGGGTCTTGGGCGCAGTTGGGTGTTCCAACAGGACAGTGACCCCAAACACACCTCAAAAGTGGTAAAAGGAATGGTTAAATCAGGCTAGAATTAAAGGCCTACAGAAATTAGATTTTCTTATTCAAACGGGGATAGCAGGTCCATTCTATGTGTCATACTTGATCATTTTGCGATATTGCCATATTTTTGCTGAAAGGATTTAGTAGAGAACATCCACGATAAAGTTTGCAACTTTTGGTCGCTAATAAAAAAGCATTGCTTTTACCGGAAGTAGCAGACGATGTGCGCGTGACGTCACGGGTTGTAGTGCTCCTCACATCCTCACATTGTTTACAATCATAGCCACCAGCAGCTAGAGCAATTTGGACCGAGAAAGCGACAATTTCCCCATTAATTTGAGCGAGGAAGAAAGATTCGTGGATGAGGAAATTTAGAGTGAAGGACTAGAATTTTTATTTTTTTAAAAGGCGATTGCAGTGGGAGCGATTCAGATGTTATTAAACACATCTACTGGGATAATTCTGGAAAATCCCTTATCTGCTTATCGTGTTACTAGTGTTTTAGTGAGTTAAATAGTACCTGAAAGTCGGAGGGGTGTGGCCACGGGTGTGTTGACCGTCAGGGTCTCTGAGGGAAGTCACGCAGCTGCAGCAGGACGGAAGCTCCACTATCTCCGGTAAGAGCCGACTTATTACCACAATTTTCTCACCAAAAACTGCCGGTTGACATGTAGTCGGGATCCATGTTCGCTTGACCGCTCTGTTCCATAGCAAAGCTTCACCTCCGGTAATTTTAAACAAGGAAACACCGTGTGTTTGTGTTGCTAAAGGCTAAAGCTTCCCACCTCCATCTTTCTACTTTGACTTCTCCATTATTAATTGAACAAATTGCAAAAGATTCAGCAACACAGATGTCCAGAATACTGTTTAATTATGTGATTAAAGCAGACTACTTATAGCTTAGATCGGGCCGGAAAAAAATAATGTCCGCTACAACCCGAGACGTCAAACGCACGCGTCATCATAACGCGACGTTTTCAACACGACACTTCGCGGGAAATTTTAAATTGCAATTTAGTAAACGAAAAAGGCCGTATTGGCATGTGTTGCAATGTTAATATTTCATCATTGATATATAAACTATCAGACTGCGTGGTCGGTAGTAGTGGGTTTCAGTAGGCCTTTAAGGTTTTAGAATGGCCCTGGGGACAATGCTGAAGAAACAAGTCCATGTCTAGCTGAACTGCATCAATTTTGTCAAGAGGAGTGGTCAAAAATTCAACCAGAAGCTTGTGGATGGCTGCCAAAAGCGCCTTATTGCAGTGAAACTTGCCAAGGGACATGTAAGCAAATATTAACATTGCTGTATGTATACTTTTGACCCAACAGATTTACTCATATTTTCAGTAGACCCATAATTTATTCACAAAAAGAACCAAACTTCATGAATGTTTTTTGTGACCAACAATCACTCTATCACAAAAAAGTTAGAGAATTTCAAAATGATTGGAAACTTGAGACCGCCATGACATTATGTTCTTTACAAGTGTATGTAAACTTTTGGCTTTTGCATCAGTCTTTCAACTTTTCAGGCCGGCAAATACTATTTCATCTGTTCCCAATTCTGCGTGCGATCCCTTATTCCTGCACAGGTACACCTTCTGGCAGGAAACACCGACAGTTCGGGTTACACTCCACCCGAGTGTGCGCACTCCAAGGGAGGAAATCACTTGAGCGTTATTTATTTTTTTAGGGAATTAAAAAAAAAAAAGAAGGAAATTGTGTGAGGTCAGTTGGACACGCCCGCGGCCGGCCGACTGACTGATCCCTTTTGAGGGAATCTGAAAGGGATAAACCTCTCAAGTGGACCACTGTTAGCGCTAAAGTGAACCGGGGCCTAATTGAGCACCTTTGGAGCAGGAAAAGACGGAAATTTCTGACGGGACTTTTGCATTGGATTGGGGGTTCTTGGCCGTGTTGATTGTCATCACCTAAAGGTGGTATAACGGCATCGGTGAGGAGTCAGGAGTGTAAAGGTACACAAAAATTTCGGTTCGGTACGTACCTCGGTTTAGAGGTCACGGTTCGGTTCATTTTTGGTACAGTACGAAAACAACAAAATATAAATTTTTTGGGTTATTTATTTGCCAAATTTGTAAACAATGGCTTGATCCTTTTAACATTGGGAACACTATAATAATTCAGCCTAAATTAATCCACATTAAACTGCCTCGAATTGTTGCTTTGATTAAATAAAATAAAAAAAACTTTCTTCTACATATAAAAAGTGCAACATTAAACAGTTTCAAGTCAACTCATCATGCTTGATTTATTACAGCATTTGGGAAGCCTTTAGTTGATTTTTATTATGTGAATGTTATATTTGTATCAACATGTGATAGCAGGGACCCTGCTATTCAAAACTAGGCTGCTACATTACTAATGATTCATGTAACTACAGCTGAAAAAATAGTAATATAGCAACACAATGGAGTTCAATGAAATAACAGACAGGGCTTTGCTGCCCCTAACGCACACACATACTCGCACACGCACGCACGCACAAACACACGCACACACCTACGCGAGCACACACACCGCAAAATGAGTTAACGTTACGCTAAAAGCTAATTAGCCTTCACCTCAAGCCAGAACTGTGAGCGAGCTCAGCTGCAGTTTAAGTTTCTAGAACAGGGGTGTCAAACTCAAATACAGAGTGGGCCAAAATTTTAACCGGAACAAAGCAGCGGGCCAAGGTTGAACAAATGAACCTTTTAATAGGGACCCAAACAAGTTTTGCATTGAATATTAAACAAGCAAGGCATACGTAACTTTATAGTCACATGCAAAATTGAGTTTCAAATTATGATAATAATGATTAAAAAATATCAATGGCATATCAAATAAAATTTAAATAAAAATTGGGGGAGCAGGGTTTGGTGGTAGCAGGGGTGTATATCGTAGCGTCCCTGAAGAGTTAGTGCTGCAAGGGATTCTGGGTATTTCTTATGTTGAGTTTATGTTGTGCTACGGTGCAGATGTTCTCCTGAAATGTGTTTGTCATTCTTGTTTGGTGTGGGTTCACAGTGTGGCGCATATTTGTAAAAGTGTTAAATTTGTTTATACGACCACCCTCAGTGTGACCTGTATGGCTGTTGATCATGTATGCCTTGCATTCACTTGTGTGTGTTAAAGCCGCATATATTATGTGACTGGGCCGGCACGTTCTTTGTATGGCGGAAAAGCGGACGTGACGACAGGCTGTAGAGGACGCTAAAGGCAGTGCCTTGAAGGCACGCCCCCAATATTGTTGTCCGGGTGGAAATTGGAGAAATTCGGAAGAATGGTTGCCCCGGGAGATTTTCGGGAGGGGCACTGAACTTTGGGAGTGTCCCGGGAAAATCGTGAGGGTTGGCAAGTATGAGTATCAGCGGTGAATGCAGTGTTAAAGAGGCATCGCCGCTGTGTATTACCGGCGGACCAGCTCTAATCTTAATTTGATATTACCTCAAGGGCCAAATGAAATTAGGGCCAGAGTTTGACACCCATGTTCTAGAAGGTCAACGGGCTCATAGTGATGTTTGTAATAGTTGGAACTGGGAAGTGTTTTTTATGATTTGGGGAGAGTCCGCTGTTCCCCTGCTAAACGGATATCTTCTCGATGCATGCTGAAGCATTGACTACAACGCTCTGAATACGCACTGCTGATTGGCTTTGTATGTAACCAATCAGATGGCTGTGTGGGCGGGACAATGCCTGCTGCTCAGACAGAGGCAGAAAGCAGAGCAGCTTGTGAAGACTTATCCTTACAAACTTCGTTCGATACGCCCGCGTGCCGAACCGAAACCCCGTACCGAAACGGTTCAATACAAATACAAGTACCGTTACACCCCTACTGTTAGTATGACCGTTTTGATTAAAAGTGATGGAAATGTGAGTGTGAATGTTGTCTGTCTATGATGAGGTGGCGACTTGTCCAGGGTGTACACCGCCTTCTGCCTGAATGCAGCTGAGATAGGCTCCAGCACCCCCCGCCACCCCGAAAGGGACAAGCGGTAGTAAATGGTTGGATGGAAAAACTGCAATTGATAACTTTACCATGAATTGATTAACGTGGACCCCGACATAAACAAGTTGAAAAACGTATTAGAATATTACCATTTAGTGGTCAATTGTACGGAATATGTACTGAACTGTGCAATCTATTAATAAAAGTTTCAATCAATCAATCAAAACTGCACTTTGACAAACTCACGGACTCACTGGCACCAGCACGCAAGCTTAAAAGCTAACATGAAAGCAAGAGACATTAACGTCTTTCCCCGTTAAACGACATACCCCAATCTAAACGTTAATGTCTGAGCAAGAAAGATATTTTAATTGCGCACACCTAATTTAAAACCAGTACCAAAATGTATTTTGATCATTTTCAATACTTTTCTAAATAAAGGGGAGCACAAAAAAATGCATTGGCTTTATTTTAACAAAAAAATCTCAGGGTACATTAAACATATGTTTCTTTATTGCAAGTTTGTCCTTAAATAAAATAGTGAACACACAAGAAAATTTGTCTTTTAGTATTAAGTAAACAAACAAAGGCTATTAATTTAGCTGCTGATAAATGCAGTAACATATTGTGATTTATCATTCTATTATTGTGTCAACATTATTAAGGACAAGCGGTAGAAAATGGATTATTGATCTACTTGTTCATTTACTGTTAATATCTGCTTACTTTCTGTTTCAACATGTTCTATCTACACTTCTAGTAAAATGTAATAATCATTTATTCTTCTGTTGTTTGATACTTTACATTAGTTTTGGATGATACCACAAATTTGGGTATGGATCCGATACCAAGTAGTTACAGGATCATACCAATGGTCATAGTTTAAGTCCTCATTTCCTGAGTTTATAAACATAATATAAATAAATACAAAATTATTTTGTGACGCTAAAAAAACACTTCTGTTAAAATGTCATAATCACTTATTCTTGTGTTGTTTGGATACTTTTCATTAAAGTAGTTTTGGATGATACCACAAATGTAGGTATCGATCCGATACCAAGTAGTTAAAGGATCATATGAAGGTTATATTTTAAGTCCTCATTGATGTATTTCCTGAAATTATAGACATTAATTAATTTTCAAAACAAAAAAAGATTTTGTGATGCTAAAAATCACTTCTGTTAAAATGTAATTATCACTTATTATTTTGCTGTGTGGATGGTTTACATTAGTTTTGGAAGATACCACACATTTGGGTATCAATCCGATACCAAGTCGTTACAGGATCATACGTTGGTCATATTCAAAGTCCTCATGTGTCCAGGGACATAATTCCTGACTTTATAAACATAATATAATTTTTTTTTAAACGAAAGATGATGTTATGTTGCGAAAAAATATTGATGTAATCATAGTAGTATCAACTAGATGCGACCGGTACATTTTAGAGGCGGTATAGTATAAGATTCATTAGTATCGCGGTACTAGACTAATACCGGTATACCGTACAACCCTAGTCTGCCCCACAACTAGAGGATAGAGAAAGAGAAGGAACTTACTGAACTTTGGACTACAACTTAAGAACTTATAGAACTTTAAAAAACATAATATACATTTTTTTTAATTATAAAATATTTTGTGATGCTAAAAAAACACTTTTGTTAAAATGTAATAATCATTTAGTCGTCTGTGCTTTTGAGAGGTGGTATAGTACCGAATATGAGTCATTGGTATCGCTGTACTGTACGAATACTGTTGTGTATTTTGCTCACGTTGATCAAATACATTGCAGATAAGACATAAATGTATTTATTATTGTTCTTTGTAAGGTTAAAGGCAAACACTCAAATGTTTCAAGTTGTGGTATTAATTGTAGTAATATGTCAATAAGAGATATCCTCCAACACAACAAAAAGCTCAAATACAAAGATAGTTTTTGTTCCATGCATCATGTAAAACTTGTGTTGCAAACCTCCGAAAAAACGACTTTATCAACCCGAAGACATTGATTAATTGAAACTTTTATTAGTAGATTGCACAGTTCAGTACATGAGACTTACGTGCGGCATACTCAAATATTGGCTGTTATTGTGATTAAAAAGAGGGAATAACACATGTGTGTTTAAAGTAGTGTTGTCCCAATACCAATATTTTGGTACCGGTACCAAAATGTATTTCGATACTTTTTTCCTAAATAAAGGAGACCACAAAAAATAGATTATTGGCTTTATTTGAACAAAACATCTTAGGGTAAATTAAACATGTGTTTCTTATTGCAAGTTTAACCTTAAATAAAATAGTGAACATACTAGACAACTTATCTTTTATTAGTAAGTAAACAAACAAAGGCTCCTAATTTAGCTGCTGACATATGCGGTAACATATTGTGTCATTTATCTACCTATTATTTTGTCAAAGAGTTTATAAACATAATGCTTAAAAACACTTCTGTTAAAATGTAATAATCACGTATTCTTCTGTTGTTTGGATACTTTACATTAGTTTTGGATGATACCACAAATTTGTTACCAAGTAGTTACAGGAACATACAACGATCATAATTTAAGTTTTTATTTGTTCAGGGACATATTTACTGAGTTTATAAACATAATATTAATTTGAAAAAAAAAAAAAAAAAAAGATTTTGTGATGCTGAAAAGCACTTCTGTTAAAGTGTAATAATCACTTATTCTTCTGTTGTTTGGATGCTTTACATTAGTTTTGGATGATACCACAAATTTGTTACCAAGTAGTTACAGGAACATACAACGATCATAATTTAAGTTTTTATTTGTTCAGGGACATATTTACTGAGTTTATAAACATAATATTAATTTGAAAAAAAAAAAAAAAAAAAAGATTTTGTGATGCTGAAAAGCACTTCTGTTAAAGTGTAATAATCACTTATTCTTCTGTTGTTTGGATACTTTACATTAGTTTTGGATGATACCACAAATTTGTTACCAAGTAGTTACAGGAACATACAACGATCATAATTTAAGTTTTTATGTGTTCAGAAACATATTTACTGAGTTTATAAACATAATATTAATTTGAAAAAAAAAAAAGATTTTGTGATGCTGGAAAGCACTTCTGTTAAAATGTAATAATCACTTATTCTTCTGTTGTTTGATACTTCACATTAGTTTTAGATGATACCACAAGTTTGGGTATCGATCCGATACCAAGTTGTTACAGGATCATACATTGGTCATATTCAAAGTCCTCATGTGTCCAGGGACATATTTCCTGACCTTATGACCATAATATAAATTAAAAAAACAAAACACTTATGTTAAAATGTAATAAGCATTTATTTTCCTGTTGTCTGGATACTTTACATTAGTTTTGGATGATACCACAAATTTGTGACCAATTAGTTACAGGAACTTACAATGGTCATAATTTAAGTCCTCATGTGTCCAGGGACATATTTCCTGAATTGATAAACATAATGTTAATTTGAAAAAACAAAAAACAAATAAAGATTTTGTGATGCTAAAAAACACTTCTGTTAAAATGTAATAATCACTTATTCTTCTGTTGTTTGATACTGTGCATTAGTTCTGGATGATACCACAAATTTGCGTATCAATCCAATACCAAGTTGTTACAGGATCATACATTGGTCATATTCAAAGTCCTCATGTGTTCAAGGACATATTTCCTGAGTTTATAAACATAATATAAATTAAAAACAAAAATAGATTTTGTGATGCTGAAAAAACACTTCTGTTAAAATGTAATAATCACTTATTCTTCTGTTCTTTGATACTTTACATTAGTTTTGGATGATACCACAAATGTGTGTATCGATCCGATACCAAGTAGTTTTAGGATCATATTTTTTAAGTTTATAAACATACTATATATTTTAAAACAACAAAAAAAGACTTTGTGATGTCAAAAACACTTCTGTTAAAATGTAATAATCACTTATTCTTCTGTTGTTTGATACTTTACATTAGTTTTGGATGATACCACAAATTTGGGTATCGATCCGATACCAAGTATTTCCATCCATCCATCAATTTTCTACCGCTTATTCCCTTTTGGGGTCACAGGGTGCGCTGGCGCCTATCTCAGCTAAAATCGGGCGGAAGGCGGCGTACACGCCATTTATCAACAGCATCCAGAAACGCCGAGCTGTAATTTGACCCCCTCAACATGCTTCAAAACTCACCAAATTTTACACACACATCAGGACTGGCGAAAATTGCCATCTAATAAAAAACCAAACCCCAAAAATCAAAGTTGTGCTCTAGCGCCCCCTAGGAAAAAACACAGATAAAACTAGTTGTAACTTTCGTTAGGAATGTTGTAGAGACATGAAACAAAAACCTCTATGTAGGTCTGAATTACACCTACATTTCATGTACTCACTTCCTTTAGCAAAAATCAACAGGAAGTTGGCAAAAAAACCTTTAAAACAAAAATTTTCCTAAAGAATGTCTTTTTTGACAGTGTGTCGATGTTAAGATATTACGCCGAGTTGCTAAGTCTGTTTGCTAATAGTAGCTACTATCCATGCATCTTCTAACGCTTATTCGACCAATTCTGCCTGCAGCTTTAATTATGATTGTTCTTTATAAGATTGGACACAAAATGCAAACTGAAATGCTGCAAGTTTTGGTATTAATTGTGTCAAGGGAAAGTGAAAGTAATATGTCAATAAGAAACTCTACAAAAAACCTCAACTACAAAGTTAGTTTATGTTCCATGCAACGTGTGTTGCAAAATCCGAAATAAGGACTAAATAAGCTATTAAGCCATTTATCAACAACATCCGGAAACTCCGAGCTGTAATTTGACCCCCTCAACATGCTTCAAAACTCACCAAATTTTACACACACATCAGGACTGGGGAAAATTGTCATCTAATAAAAAAACATCCATCCATCCATCCATCCATTTTCTACCGCTTATTCCCTTTAAGGGGTCGCGGGGGGCGCTGGCGCCTATCTCAGCTACAATCGGGCGGAACAAACCCAGAAAATCAAAATTGCTCTCTAGCCCCCTTAGGAAAATCCACAGACACAACTGCTTGTAACTTCTGTTAGGAATGTCGTAGAGACATGAAACAAAAACTTCTGTGGAGGTCTGAATTACCCCTACATTTCATACTCACTTCCTTTGGCAAAAATCAACAGGAAGTTGGCAAAAACCCCTTCAAAACAAAAAATTCCTAAAAAATGTCATTTTTGCCAGTGTGTCAATGTTAAGATATTACGCCTAGTTGCTAAGTCTATCTGTTTGCTAATAGTAGCTACTATCCATGCATCTTCGAACGCTTATCCGACAGCTTTAATTATTATTGTTCCTTATACGGTTGGAAACAAAATGCAAACTCTGAAATGCTGCAAGTTTTGGTATTAATTGTGTCATGGGAAAGTGAAAGTTATATGTCAATAAGAAACACAACAAAAAACCTCAACTACAAAGTTAGTTTATGTTCCATGCAACGTGTGTTGCAAAATCCGAAATAAGGACTAAATAAGCCATTAAGCCATTTATCAACAACATCCGGAAACTCCGAGCTGTAATTTGACCCCCTCAACATGCTTCAAAACTCACCAAATTTTACACACACATCAGGACTGGGGAAAATTGCCATCTAATAAAAAAACAAACCCAGAAAATCTAAATTGCTCTCTAGCCCCCTTAGGAAAATCCACAGACAAAACTGCTTGTAACTTCTGTTAGGAATGTCGTAGAGACATGAAACAAAAACCTCTGTGGAGGTCTGAATAACCCCTACATTTCATACTCACTTCCTTCGGCAAAAATCAACAGGAAGTTGGCAAAAAACCTTCAAAACAAAATTTTCCTAAAAAATGTCATTTTTGCCAGTGTGTCAATGTTAAGATATTACGCCGAGTTGCTAAGTCTATCTGTTTGCTAATAGTAGCTACTATCCATGCATCTTCTAACGCTTATCCGACAGCTTTAATTATTATTGTTCTTTATACGGTTGGACACAAAATGCAAACTCTGAAATGCTGCAAGTTTTGGTATTAATTGTGTCATGGGAAAGTGAAAGTAATATCTCAATAAGAAACACAACAAAAAAACTCAACTAAAAAGTTAGTTTATGTTCCAGGCAACGTGTGTTGCAAAATCCGAAATAAGGACTAAATAAGCCATTATGGCATTTATCAACAACATCCAGAAACGCCAAGCTGTAATTTGACCCCCTCAACATGCTTCAAAACTCACCAAATTTTACACACATCAGGACTGGGGAAAATTGCCATCTAATAAAAAAACAAACCCAGAAAATCTAAATTGCTCTCTAGCCCCCTTAGGAAAATCCACAGACAAAACTGCTTGTAACTTCTGTTAGGAATGTCGTAGAGACATGAAACAAAAACCTCTGTGGAGGTCTGAATTACCCCTCCCTACATTTCATACACTCACTTCCTTCAGCAAAAATCAACAGGAAGTTGGCAAAAACCCCTTCAAAACAAAATGATCCTAAAAAATGTCATTTTTGCCAGTGTGTCAATGTTAAGATATTACGCCGAGTTGCTAAGTCTGTTTGCTAATAGTAGCTACTATCCATGCATCTTCTAACGCTTATCCGACAGCTTTAATTATTATTGTTCTTTATACAGTTGGACACAAAATGCAAACTCTGAAATGCTGCAAATTTTTGTATTAATTGTATCATGGGAAAGTGAAAGTAATATGTCAATAAGAAACACGACAAAAAACCTCAACTACAAAGTTAGTTTATGTTCCATGCAACGTGTGTTGCAAAATCCGAAATAAGGACTAAACAAGCCATTAAGCCATTTATCAACAACATCCGGAAACTCCGAGCTGTAATTTGACTCCCTCAACATGCTTCAAAACTCACCAAATTTTACACACACATCAGGACTGGCGAAAATTGCCATCTAATAAAAACCCAAACCCCAAAAATCAAAATTGCGCTCTAGAGCCCCCTAGGAAAAAACACAGACAAAACTGCTTGTAACTTCTGTTAGGAATGTCTAGAGACATGAAACAAAAACCTCTGTGGAGGTCTGAATAACCCCTACATTTCATACTCACTTCCTTCGGCAAAAATCAACAGGAAGTTGGCAAAACCCCCTTCAAAACAAAATTTTCCTAAAAAATGTCATTTTTGCCAGTGTGTCAATGTTAAGATATTACGCCGAGTTGCTAAGTCTCTCTGTTTGCTAATAGTAGCTACTATCCATGCATCTTCTAATGCTTATCCGACAGCTTTAATTATTATTGTTCTTTATACGGTTGGACACAAAATGCAAACTCTGAAATGCTGCAAGTTTTGGTATTAATTGTGTCATGGGAAAGTGAAAGTAATATGTCAATAAGAAACACAACCAAATAACTCAAATACAAAGTTTGTTTATGTTCCAGGCAACGTGTGTTGCAAAATCCGAAATAAGGATTAAATAAGCCATTAAGCCATTTATCAACAACATCCGGGAACTCCGAGCTGTAATTTGACCCCCTCAACATGCTTCAAAACTCACCAAATTTTACACACACATCGGGACTGGGGAAAATTGCCATCTAATAAAAAAACAAACCCAGAAAATCAAAATTGCTCTCTAGCCCCCTTAGGAAAATCCACAGACAAAACTGCTTGTAACTTCTGTTAGGAATGTCGTAGAGACATGAAACAAAAACCTCTGTGGAGGTCTGAATTACCCCTACATTTCATACTCACTTCCTTCGGCAAAAATCAACAGGAAGTTGGCAAAAAACCTTCAAAACAAAATTTTCCTAAAAAATGTCATTTTTGCCAGTGTGTCAATGTTAAGATATTACGCCGAGTTGCTAAGTCTATCTGTTTGCTAATAGTAGCTACTATCCATGCATCTTCTAACGCTTATCCGACAGCTTTAATTATTATTGTTCTTTATACGGTTGGACACAAAATGCAAACTCTGAAATTCTGCAAGTTTTGGTATTAATTGTGTCATGGGAAAGTGAAAGTAATATGTCAATAAGAAACACAACAAAAAAACTCAACTACAAAGTTAGTTTATGTTCCAGGCAACGTGTGTTGCAAAATCCGAAATAAGGACTAAATAAGCCATTAAGCCATTTATCAACAACATCCGGAATCTCCGAGCTGTAATTTGACTCCCTCAACATGCTTCAAAACTCACCAAATTTTACACACACATCAGGACTGGCGAAAATTGCCATCTAATAAAAACCCAAATCCCAAAAATCAAAATTGCGCTCTAAAGCCCCCTAGGAAAAAACACAGACAAAACTGCTTGTAACTTCTGTTAGGAATGTCATAGAGACATGAAACAAAAACCTCTATGTAGGTCTGAATTACCACTACATTTCAAACACTCGCTTCCTTCAGCAAAAATCAACAGGAAGTTGGCAAAAACCCCTTCAAAACAAAATGATCCTAAAAAATGTCATTTTTGCCAGTGTGTCAATGTTAAGATATTACGCCGAGTTGTTAAGTCTGTTTGCTAATAGTAGCTACTATCTATGCATCTTCTAACGCTTATCCGACCAACGCTGCTTGCAGCTTTAATTATTATTGTTCTTTATACGGTTGGACACAAAATGCAAACTCTGAAATGCTGCAAGTTTTGGTATTAATTGTGTCATGGGAAAGTGAAAGTAATATGTCAATAAGAAACACAACGAAAAAACTCAACTACAAAGTTAGTTTATGTTCCATGCAACGTGTGTTGCAAAATCCGAAATCAGGACTATATTACGGCGAACTAAGGAGGGGAGATAGCGGGACCTACGTGCGGCATATTCGCTGTTCTCCAGCGGCCGGTCGTTGGTGCAGCCCTCCTGCTCCAGGCGCGCGTCCGCGGCGGCGCAGCAGTAGCGCAGCGAGCACGAGCCGCAGCACACGGTGGCGTCCGTCGTGTCAAAGTCCTCCGGGCACCGGAAGCCGTCGTGGTAGTTGCCGGCGCCGTCCAGCCAGCCGTGGCAGTATTCCCCGCGGGCGTGGGGGACCCGCAGGATCCACGTCAGGTACCCGAGCAGGAGGCAGCCGAGCAGGCGGACCATCCCGGCGGGGAGGGAAAGCAAGACGGACGGCGAATTAAAATCCACTTTAGGCCATCTTGACTACTAAAAGTTAGAACGTTGTCTTCTCCTCCAATGACGACACGCGGGGGAAATTCCACTCGCTCTCCTCCTCATCGTCGCGCTCTTAACTCTGCGTGGACGTCTTCGTCCCGCCGTGTGGCTCGCCGCGCGCCTCCATCCATATTTACAGACTTCGGTGACGTCACGTGCGAGAGCGCGCACGTAAGCGTAGAGAGTCCTACGCGCGCGTTCGCGTGGCAAAAGTTTGTTAGGAGCGTACAGCGTGAGAGTTTTTCTATGCGATTCAATTCTCTTGATTGACAAAACATAAATGTCCCTACACTTAACAGATGGACATGTAAGATAATTAAGTACAACATTTGATCAAATCTTTACATCCCAAATTAATGCTATCAAATTAATGATAATTACCAGGCGGACTCCGAATGCTCTACATCAGGGTACTTCTTGGGTACTGATTAATGCGAAGGGCTACCAGTTTGATACACACTTAAATAAATTGCCAGAAACAGCCAATTTGCCCAATTTACCTTCAATAAATAAATCTATATATATACAAAAATGGGTATTTCGGTCTGTCATTCCATCGTAATTTTTTTTTCCTTTTACGGAAGGTTTTTATGTGGAGAATAAATGATGAAAAAAAACACTTAATTGAAGGGTTTAAAAGAGGAGGAAACACCAAAAAAAAAATGAAAATAAAATGTTGAAACATAGTTTATCTTCAATTTCGACTCTTTAAAATTCAAAATTCAACCGAAAAAAATGAATAGAAAAACTAGCTAATTTGAATCTTTTTGAAAAAAATTAAAAAAGAATTTATGGAACATCATTAGTAATTTTTCCCGATTAATAATATTTTAGAATTTTGATGACATGTTTTAAATAGGTTAAAATCCAATCTGCACTTTGTTAGAATATATAACAAATTGGACCAAGCTATATTTCTAACAAAGACAAATCATTATTTCTTCTAGATTTTCCAGAACAAAAATTTTAAAAGAAATTCAAAAGACTTTGAAATAAGATTTAAATTTGATTCTACAGATTTTCCAGATTTGTCAGATTACATTTTTGAATTTTAATCATAATAAGTTTGAAGAAATATTTCACAAATATTCTTCGTTGAAAAAACAGAGGCTAAAATGAAGAATTAAATTAAAATGTATGTATTATTCTTTACAATAAAATGAAAAAAAATTACTTGAACATTGATTTAAATTGTCAGGAAAGAAGAGGAAGGAATTTAAAAGGTAAAAAGGTAAATGTGTTTATAAATCCTAAAATCATTTTTAAGGTTGTATTTTTTCTCTAAAATTGTCTTTCTGAAAGTTATAAGAAGCAAAGTAAAAAAATAAATGAATTTATTTAAACAAGTGAAGACCAAGTCTTTAAAATATTTTCTTGGATTTTCAAATTCTATGAGTTTTGTTTCTCTTAGAATTAAAAATGTCGAGTAAAGCGAGACACGCTTGCTAGTAAATAAATACAATTTAAAAAATAGCGGCAGCTCACTGGTAAGTGCTGCCATTTGATCTATTTTTAGAACAGGCCAGCGGGCTACTCATCTGGTCCTTACGGGCTACCTGGTGCCCGCGGGCACCCCGTTGGTGACCCCTGCTCTACATCATGGGTGTCAAACTCTGGCCCGCTGGCAAAATTTGGCCCGCCATGTAATTTCATTTGGCCCTTGAGGCAATATCAAATTAACATTAGAACTGGCCCGCCGGTATTATACAGCGGCGGTCCCACTGTAACACCGCATTCACCGCTAATACTCATACTTGCCAACCCTCCCGGGAGACTCCCAAATTTCAGTGCCCCATCTGAAAATCTCCAGGGTGCAACCATTTTCCCAATTCCCACCCAGACAAAAATATTGGGGGTGTGCCTTAAAAGCACTGCCTTTAGCGTCTTCTACAACCTTTCGTCACGTCCGCTTTTTCCTACATAATATATGCGGCTTTTACACACACACACAGGTGAATGCAAGGCATACTTGGTCAACAGCCATACAGGTCACACTGAGGGTGGTCATATAAACAACTTTAACACTGTTACAAATATGGGCCACACTGTGAACCGACACCAAACAATAATGACAAACACATTCCGGGAGAACATCCGCACCGTAACACAACATAAACACAACAGAAAAAATACCCAGAATCTCTTGCAGCACTAACTCTTCCGGAACGCTACAATATACACCCCGCCGCTACTACCAAACCCCGCCCACCTAAGCTCAAAGCCTGAGCCCCGAACTAGCATCCAAGAAAAGATGGCAGGTCGGGTCTGGGCACATCAGATTAGATCAGTGTGTCACAAACTGAGCAGTTAAAAGGCCTGAATGGTTCATTTATTCATTATTTTATTTTCAAATGTATTAGCCTGTGGAAAAAGTTGATGTTGATATTCACCTCAGAAGGCTGCAGACAGAAAATAGGCATTACGTTTTTTATTTACTTTTTAATATGCCATTGATGTTTTTTCGTTTGTTTTTTGAAAGTTGATTTTGCACTATTAAGTTATATAAGCGTTGCTTGTTCCGTATTCAGTGTTAAAGCAAACCAGTGTAGCAAACTGAGCAAAAATTAACATTTTATTCATGCACTTTTTCTTGCTACCTCAAGGCTTGAATGTTTGATTCATTCATTATTTTATTTTCAAATTTATTGTTAGCCTGTGGAAAAAGTTTTTGGATATTCACCTCAGAAGGCTGCAAATAGAAAAGAGGCATTCAATTTCTATTTAAATTTCATTTGATATGCCATTGATATTTTTTATTATTATTATTATTATTTAAAACTGGATTTTGCATGTCACTATAAAGTTATATAAGCCTTGCTTGTTCAAAATTCAATGCAAAATGTCTTTGGGTCCCTTTTAAAAGGTTAATTTGTTCAACCTTGGCCCGCGGCTTTGTTCAGTTTTAAATTTTGGCCCACTCGGTATTTGGGTTTGACACCCCTGCTCTCCATACATTACCATTTTGTGGGTATTGACATTAAATCAGACTGACACTTTTAAAGAACTTTGCTTGGTACAGTACAACATTTATT